>NW_017303879.1:0-1049 GCF_001594115.1 Trachymyrmex septentrionalis | reverse complement strand
TCTGAATAGAATTATGTAGACTTACCGGTAAAAATTACGGTATGCAAAGGATTGCCGCCCCATAACTGCACGAAGTGCACGGCATCGCCAAATCGAAGGCTGGGATGGCCGCAAAAGACAACACAAGGCTGTCGATAATCACTGCTAAATCCTTCAGCGTATGTAGATGTATAATGCTTCAATCGAGCATTCTTCACAAGGAAAGCATGTGGAAACGGTTCCTCTGGAAGATAAACTTTGTTTTGTTTATTTGTTGACAGCCTAAAAGTAAAAAATGATAGTAAAATAAAAAATAAAAAATAATAGAATGCAATACATCAGAAATATTTTAGAATCACTTCATTGATTACCATTCAGCAAGAATATTTGAATAAGCCAAGGATGTCTCCGCCACAGGCGAGATGAAGAATAGAGGCACTTGCGTGAAGCCTGACTTATCCAGATGAGTGCTCAGACACTCGAATAAATCATACACCACGCCAGAGGGATAACAAGGTATCAAGACGCATCCACCAGCTCTAAGAGTCACAGCTGCAATATTTTTACGAGGTAAGATAAAATCATTACTTAAATTATATTTTTGTTCAAAAATATACATTATATATTCAGAAAATAACCAGCGACAAAAAATCCGAATAATAATGCACTTAATAAAGAAAACAATTTTGTCAGAAAAACATAAATTAATTTTATCATTTGTTAATTCTCCTAAGAAATATGATTTTAATCAAAATATCAAGAGATCATCTTTTTGCTGGGTATATCGCAATTTATCAGATATTGAGATTATACTTACCAACAGTCATGCACAATTCCCCAAGCATTGTGTCTGGATTAGCAGTTGGCGTTTGTGTTAAGCCCGTCAAAATCAACAGATTTGCGTGCTTCAATGTAACTTGATCCATAGGCTTTGGATGAGTAGTCAGTGTAGACGAACCGCTGACAAAAGCAACTTTTTCATGGTCGCTAGAGATCAACCAATTACTACTACCTAAACAAAATCCCGAACTGATTGGTGTCACTATTAAAGCACCGTATATATCCTGCAA
>NW_017303878.1:0-1044 GCF_001594115.1 Trachymyrmex septentrionalis | reverse complement strand
TCGGCAATAAAACAGCCGCGAGACAAGCGACAGATGGAAATTTCACTTGTACGAAAGGTCGTCCCTGAAATTTCTCAACTTTTTTCTTCGTTCGCGCGATTTATTCGCTCCGACGCGATCTCGGTCAGTCAGGGATCATTATTATTCAACAAGGTCGCCGGACACGAGCGATTTTCACGTGCTCACAGAAGTAAGTTCACACACGGCAGTCAACGGCCGGCCGTATTTAGCCTTCGACTCGCATATAGAAGGTCCGTCGTTGCAGCGGATATCGCACGCGTTGCGATGAATGACAATCGCCTCCGTGCTGATTCAATGCTCAGACACATTTTGTGATCATATACACTACAAGTGCTTCCCGTTCGAAAGAATATCTTAAAGAACATATCCTGCATCAAAATGTTCATAAATTGAAATTGTTCAGGTTAGAAAATTAAATAATGCTAAGTAATAATTAAGAAAATTAGAAATATAAAAAGACTTTTTAGTATTAAATAAAATCGTATTAAATAAAAAAAATTAATTTTGTCCTTTTTTACATCTCACAAATTACAAAATTAAACCATTCCTAGACAACTTAGGTCCATCGGGCAACGTCCAAATCACGTTGATAACGAAATTACAGCAAACAATCCTAAAATACAAGCAATTTATGAGAATTATTATATAAGCACATAGGATTTAAATAAAAGATTTAAGAAATTAAATAATAAAAAATCTTATGGCTTAGATAAAATTCCCAATATAATTTTAAAACACTTTACTTCTAAATCTAATTTATAATTACACAATAATTTTCAATAACCTTTTAAATTACTTTCTCTTCCCTGATAGCTGGAAAACTACCAAAGTGATAGCAATTCTAAAAGAACAAGGATAAAGAATCCCCAGCAAGCAACAGACCAATAAGTTTATTACTATATATCAGTAAAGTATTTAAAACTATTATTAATGATCGCATTATAAACTTTTGCAAAAAAAATAATATTATACCAGAATGCCAATTCGGATTTCAACGTCAACTCTCAACAATACACGCCTTAA
>NW_017303877.1:0-1044 GCF_001594115.1 Trachymyrmex septentrionalis | reverse complement strand
TTTTTTTTTTAATTAAATTTATACACATTCTGTCATCTATGCGTGCATTTATAATTAAACATATTGAATTTTAAATTCCAGAATAAATAACACACAGTAGTCTAGTTTCCACCGAAGGTTTAAACCGGATCAGAATATAAGAACCAATCAACTACAGTCAAGCATTCTCCTATCGTTCGGCTGTAACAGGGGAATACGCAATTGTAATTGATTGGTTCTTACATTCTGATCCGTATTAAACCCTCTGTGGAAACTAGGCCATTGAAACAACCAATTAAGCCTATGGCACATACAAAAACATAAGGCCGTTAAGACAAAATCAGTAAGCGAATTGCCCAATCACGGTAGAGACCGTAAAGCCAATAGCGAATCCAATCTTACGATATCTTTACTGATTACGTCTTACGGTCTTACGTTTTTCTATGTGCTTCCGGCTTTAGCGCTATTCCGAATAACACAGAATAACGTTGATTGCTTTTATGACGCGTTCTCTATTCCGTAGTCGTTTTCCGCACCATGTGATTTCACCCTTAGGATGGCTATCCATACAATGGAATAGCGTAACGCGGAACGAGAGCGAATCCAATCACAAGCGTTCTGCATCAATTGTATTGGTGTGGAACACTTGTGATTGATTCTGCTCTTGTTCCGCGTTACACTATTTCGCTACATGAGTAGGTCTTATGGCTTCTGCACATCGAGCGCAGCAACGCTTGCCGCCCGGCGGAAGCAATATTATAATATTTCTAGAAGTTTTGCATGGTGAGGCCGACTTAAAAACATAGAATTATTAGTTAGTACAATAACCGCGTTCTGTGTGCAGGAGCCATTAAGCCCGATGTCCACAATGCAGAAAAGAATTGACCAATCGCAATGATCATGTGATCAAATTGTTTAAATATAATTTGTTCTCGGACCGGTTTCTAGCATCATGGACACAAGGCTTTAGGCTGGCGTCGGAACAGCGAGACCAAAGACATAAAGAATGAACTGCGCGATTTTATCTAAGTAATATGGTCGACAAAAATGAGAGAGAGAGAGAGA
>NW_017303876.1:0-1042 GCF_001594115.1 Trachymyrmex septentrionalis | reverse complement strand
GCGTCTGATTGAAAATCGTCTTTCATTTCCATAAGAAAAAACGAAATTACTTTCCGAACAAACTAAGTAGCCCATTGCTTTATTACCGATTGGACAACTTTCGGAAGATGAGCAGAAATCACGAAGGATATAAAAAGATTTCGCGAAGACTTCTTCCGAAAAGAGAAGCAAACATGCAAGATGTCTTCAACCGGCTGTTGATCACTTCGGATTCATATCTTTCAAGTGTTCGAAAACTGCCCCAAAAACCATTAAAATCATTGGCACCAGAAGCTATTTAACTATTGGAACCAATCGAAATTTCTGTTCCTGCACTACACAATTATTATATTGATTTGGGATCATCGGAAATCGACACCGAATCACTTACTTGAATGAATATGAACCTGACGACGAGCGGGTCAAACGAGGTCGTCACTCTGCCTCCGCCCTTCCCTCTCCCCAAATTTTTGCTATTAAAATAGAAATAATAACTTTAAAATTGTATTTTAATTGCTTTCTAAAGCTACTATCTCTAAAATCTCTTTTGTGACATTTCTTTTACATTTTCATCCGCCATTTTGGATCTGCCATATCAAATTTTTAAATTTTGACTTCAGATTCGTAATCAGCGACCTTGAAACACTCAGTATATTCAATTTCAATAATTTTTTAATAATTTTTTACATTTTGGTCACGTTTTTGTGATTCTGCTACATTGTGCGACGGTAAGGGCCGCGAATTTGGGGAGAGGGAAGGGCGAAGTCAGAGTGACGACCTTGTTTGACCCGCTGCCTCGGCGATAAAGTAAAGTGAATGTGAGTGCGACGTGAAACTCGCACTCCTGCCTGAAATGTGAGCCCAACAAAGATCGGTACTAGATCTCCGTCGGGCGAGGGGGTCGACCCTGAGCAGAAACTCAGGGTCGGCTCTGTTCTCCCTGACAACATCAAGTGAAAGCAAGGCAAGGGGGCTTCCTTCCTCGCCTGTGGTCCGGTAATGCCCTTTCCGATCACCGGCGGTCTTAATCAGGACTGTCGGGGGAAGGGCCGATCAGTCAGGC
>NW_017303875.1:0-1040 GCF_001594115.1 Trachymyrmex septentrionalis | reverse complement strand
GGATGTTCTCGGGCAATGCAAAATAAGCATTGTTTAAGATGACTCCATCGATGACTGTCTTGTACTTCTTAGATAAGTATCTAGATAAATTAATGAATTGTCAAAGATGGCGAGCACCATCTTTGATGAAAAATTTTTGTTTGATACGAAACCAGGAAGGAACATGGACTTTCAGGATAAAATTCACTAGTAATTTTATTCTTGCTCCAAGACGCCGAGTAGAAACATACAACCTTAAAATTTTGTTAGCGATGGTTAACCAAAACGAATGATTCAAAGTATCTAGCTCAGAATAAGCAAGATTTTCCGGCATTTCACCAGCCTTTAATAGCAGAAATGATTCTAAGTAAATATTGTTGATCTTTACTTAGAAGAGAAGGGTCATCATCGGGAAGATCACTCTTTGGCTTGAAATTTAACAGAAAGACGCTCTCCGCAACCTTTTAGAATCTTATCAATTAGACCAGTAACCCGTTGGTCCAAATGTTGGGCCATTAATATTGATAAAAAGATGTCGAAGAGATAGTTCATTGAAACGTAAAAAATAAGTGATCCATTAAAGTCGCCTGCCTAATTTGATTTCCAAGAGTCTGATAATGCCTCCATTAATATCTGTATTCGTCCCGTTGCAGCCAACGAATATTTACACCACCTGATCATCGACGTAAGTACAAATGCTGTCTAATATATCTGCACTACTGCCAGACCTCGGAGAAACGTGTGCAATTATACTGTGGTCCTGGTTCTTTTACTAGAGAGTAGTAGTCTTCATTAATTATTCTTTTGAAGTATTTGCCATGTTTTTCCTCAAAAAGCATGATGTCATGACGACCATTAAAGTAACCAGTAAAGAAACCATTGTCATAATGTTTTTCTGTGAAACTTAACTCTTTTCCTGTGTGTTAACTCTTTTCTCTCTAAATACTTTGTTCTTGTCAATAATAAGTGTTTTAAATAAAAGTCCTACATTCTTGAGCAGAGCTGAATCATAAGCTGCAACAACTCTGTTTGTAATGCCAAACCTCTAGTCTATCTGAGCA
>NW_017303874.1:0-1040 GCF_001594115.1 Trachymyrmex septentrionalis | reverse complement strand
AAAGTAATTATGTAGGTTGCTCAAACTAGTTGAATTAAAAACTTGTTGCAACAATTATTATCATGCCTGAGATTCCTACACTTAAAAAATTATTGTGTGGATTTAATAGCATAGGTTGACGTAAATACCAGGGATTATAACAAAACTAGAAATCAGGGAAATCAGAGAATTGTTAGGGAAATAAAACATTAGAGAAATCAGGAAAGAGTCAGAAAATTTTGCAAAATTTTCTGGAAAATTAAAATTCTTGACTTCGAAGAAGTTTAATATGTACGTCATATGTATATAATTTTAGAATATTATCAATTTAACAATTGAAAATATAAGCAATGTTAGCAACATTAATAACAATTTACATTGCTATGTTAAATTGGTCTCTCTCAACAAAATATTTAACATTTTCGAAGTCAGGAAAATATTTAAAAAATTAAAATTTGATAGTAAAAAAAAATCATAAAATTTTGTTTGAAATTCAGGGAAAAGTTATGAAATTTTTGAATTTGTGACAATCCTGTATAAATCCACATCATGTTGGTGTTGATATTAACATCAACACAGAATTACATAGAGAATTATATAGATACCGCATGATTTTAAATTGACATCGATATTTTAGAATAATTATTTTGATGTAATTCAACAAAGTTATTTTCTGTATAGCTAAATTTTTAGGTACTAGCAAAATTGTTTTTTCCATGTACATCTCTCTGAAACGTAGACCGTGTTTGTGTAAAGTATTCTTTTATGCGCATAATGTACATAAAAAAAATGGAAATGAGCAATTGATGTTTATTCAGAATTACCTTCAATCAGTATCTCAGGTAGTAATTTGTCGAAATGTTTCCTCTATCACCGTCATGTGTTTGTCAAGAGATTTTGCCTATATTTAGTTTTCGCTAAATTGAATTACCATTTATCAGAATTATGTACAATTATTTGTATGTGAGTCTGATTTCCATTTCATTTTGAAGAGACTGCTTATGACGCGGGTATCTGTCGATGGTTTACAATATAATATACTAATCGAGTACGTTTAAATC
>NW_017303873.1:0-1040 GCF_001594115.1 Trachymyrmex septentrionalis | reverse complement strand
TCATCATTTTTTTCAAATTTATAGGGCTCTCTGAATTTCATTTTATCACACACCATTTTAAATACAACTGATGAATCCGCGCGCGGACAAGACGTGGACAAGACTGACGCTGAAAAGCATTCTTCGCTGTAGCGAGACTGCTCGGGATTTATCTATGGCAGTCAGTGTGTATATAAAACAAAGTAAATCAAAACGTGTTGCCGCGAGAAAATCGATATAAGTTCGGAGGCAGTTGCCTTTGTTGTGCACAGAGCATCCGGCTATCAAATGTTACCATTATACGCATTGAGATATTGAGCAGCGCCGCCGACGCCGCCGACGCCGCCGCTGCCGCCGCCGCCACAACCGTGCGCTCTATCTCATATACTTGCCATCTTTCTCTCGATGCGTTATGCCGCCCGTGACGACTCATGTGCATCCTATACTTATGATCTTTTCTCTTTTCTCTTGCATTTTCTTATGTGACTCCTTTTACTTATCATACGCAAAATATATACATATACATATATATTTTTTATTTTTATTGTATTTATTCGATTATATTCTAATAATGCTTTTAAAGTGAGCGCAGCGATATTATCAGACGCGATGATATCGTCGATCGCGATGATGCTGCCCCGGCACATGTAAATAATATGATACCATGAAGAAGGTAGGAAGGAAAAGAACGAATAAATATCGCAAAAACGGAAGGAATAAATAATTTCAAACGCTGCGACATACAGTTTAAATATTCGTTTATTTTTCATATACTATATATTATCATCCATAGTGTAACTAATAATTCTCATTCAATATTTGAATTTTTATCTTAAATCGTACGCTAGGTGTTTGCCGCATCATATTTATTATTTGACGCGTCTCGTGATGACATCAATATAATTTAATACAACAAAAATGCGACGTTTGCAATTTTGCAAGCGTCGACGGCTTTATTAGATTTAGCGTAATCAGATTTTTCAAGGACATGCCGTTAACAAGTCACAATATGTTACGACATGTTTCGCGGTGACATCATCAATGCGATTTGATATAAATGC
>NW_017303872.1:0-1039 GCF_001594115.1 Trachymyrmex septentrionalis | reverse complement strand
TATATATATATATATATACAATTCTAATATTTGATTGTTTATTGAAAAAATCATTTGTAATATTTTAATGACAATTATTAAATGAATTGTAGATTGGAGAAGGAAAATAGTGAATTACGTAGACAAAGAGATATAGCCACAGATGAGGCAAGTGCACTGCAGCTGCAAGTGGAAAGACGAGATACTGAGATCGAAAGAATGCGTACTGAATTATCATCTTTAAGCAATCAGCTTCAAACTGCTATTGCAGCCAAATGTCGAACTCTGGCTGACACAGAGGAAATCCGTAGTCGAGAAATGACCTTGGACTTCAAGTAAGTCAAGAAGAAAAATAAAAATTGTTTCCTTTTATATTAGGCCTCTAGTCTGTGTTACACTTTTCTCATATGTTTGTGGTGCTCACATTAATTATTCAATTGCCACAAGCATATGGAACTTACAGTTTTAATGCTAGTTCCAAACGGTGGATTTTTAAAAAAGTATTTCTGTGGGCAAGGATACTCTCGGGAGGTTGTCAATGTTTTCTGAGAGAAGATAAGAGTATATGATAGACCAGGGCGCTGTCTGCCATGCCATGCTTATGCTCGGCTAATGAATATTGAAAATAAGAATATTGGATCATATATACTAGTGAAAACAACCAATAGGAAATGGCGAAATAAAAGTCAAAGTTGGATCTTTAATGCTTAAATCAGGCCTGTCCAATTTGAGTTTTGGAGCCAAAACGCAAAGCCATTGACGTAAAAAAAATTCAATGTAAGATTTTAAAACTATAAAGTGTTGATAAGCGTCACTTAGATGCGCATCAACACTTTATAATCCCTCGTTAAAATTCTTACCCACATTGAATTTTTTTACGTCGATGGCTTTACGTTTTGGCTATGGAGCTCAAATTGGACTGATTTTCACGTCTTGTGCGAAATAGACCGCTTTTCATTCATTTCTTGACGTAAACCCATGTTTTTCTCGATATAGCACCTTTAAGGCGTCGATTTGTAGTCCTGGGTCTTTATTTCCTATTTTCTAAATACTTGAATAA
>NW_017303871.1:0-1038 GCF_001594115.1 Trachymyrmex septentrionalis | reverse complement strand
AGAGACTCGGATGTAAATCATTTCAAATCAATTATATATAAATGCCAAATTTTAATAATTCTATAAATATAAAAATCTCTCTTATTTACTTAATTATATGCCCACATAAGAATTTATGAATGCATGCGTATATACAAACGTGATGTTTAGTATGCCCTTATTGGGTGATATTCACAAGAGTTATCCTTATTTTTATTGAATAAAAGTAGTTACATCCCACAGCACCAGTATATAATCGTCTCTTTGCGAATCGCGACGGTTATTTTCACTTTAATTAATTCCCGTGTGTGTGTGTATGAGACGCTATAAACGCCGGTCATGTAACGCATATTTATTCACTACTTGTTATCCAAACGAGACACGTCCCTGGTCGCTTGTCGAGCACGGAGACGATTTTAATCGGCCGTTTTTTCTCGCGTGACGTAATTCCTCTTTCTTCGGTCGCAAAGAAAGAAGAGAGCGGGACCAAAAGAAGGAAGCGCCAATTTTCTTTGCGTGCATAATAGAATCTTAATGCACTTCGTGACAGCGAAATCTTCATTGAATCGCCCCTCTCTAACATTTTCAGGAATATTATGTGATCTTAATTTCACCATTGCGATTTTTCGCTACTTTTTCTTTTTTCTTTTACTCGCAAACACAATTTCTGCACTTCATTCATGGCATTATTAGATTATTTATAATTTGCAGGTATTCGAAATAATTTTTGTACTACGCTGTTAAATTCAGAATGTTAATTTGAGTTTCTTTTCTATCATTTCTATAGATCGCTATTGTTCCAATATTTCTCGATATGTCGTCAATTTACTAACTAAAACAAATAAAGTTAAACAATTTAACTTAAGAAATGTATTAAATTTAATTCAAATTTAGTTTATTATTAACTGAATACATAAATTAATATATGAACATTGAGACTAAGCAATTTGATCACAGGAATGAATTGAGTTACAATTTGGCTATCTCCATAATATATGGAGATAATAACGAAAAAATTAACAAAAAAATAATAAAATATTATTTAATTTAAGGGATTGG
>NW_017303870.1:0-1034 GCF_001594115.1 Trachymyrmex septentrionalis | reverse complement strand
GAAAAAGATGAAGAGTTAGTTAAACCGAGATTAAAATTAAACTATATTGGTAGAAACGGGCTTTAGGGTATTAAATTAAAAATGCTCAGTATTTCTTAGCACCTCCAGTTCGTTCTATTTTATACATGGTGCACAGAATGATGAAGTATATTATTTTAAGGCTTGGAATAACAACGGTTCTTCCGTATGTTCAACAAATACTTTGAAATTATTACTTCTCGTCGAATTTTCATCATGTCGCTGAAATTTAGTGTTTAATTTTCTATGTTTGCATAAATAACTCTTATTTTTTGCAATGACGACATTAAAAATAACTTTTAACTTCTCCTATAGATATACATACATCTCACCGTTATGTATAGGAACTAAACAGAAAACAATTTCTTAGATACATTATCCCTTACATACAAATACAATTGACTCTGTTTATCTTAGAATACTATCAGCTTTTATTCTACATAACAGCAGAGACTTGCAAGCTTGAACTACTCGATAAAGGAAGGCACCTAAATCATACAAGCTATAATATCTACAAATTATGTTACATTTTATTATATACATATATATGAGGCGGGACATTTTAATCACCGCAGGCGATATCTTAGGAACTAAGAGAGATAAAAGAGTTATATGTAAAAATTATAGATTTTCTTGGGAAGAAGAAGATGAAAATAACGAATTTTAAGAGCCATACTAAGGTCAAGATCAATATAAATTCTTTGAATGGAAACTCCTATTTTTTATTGTATATTTTTGTCAAGATATTTTCAAAACCCTGGTTATAATCCGTTTTAAGTTAAAAACTAGGGTGCGATCCATTTCAGGCTGCTTTGAAATATTCTTTGATTGACCAATTAAAACAATTCTTTCTTCCTGATCAGTCAACGAAGTATTTACAGCTTAAATGGTTCGCACTTTTAAAAATAAGGATTTCCACTTAAATAAAAAATTCATATCTACTTTGATTAATTCTCATGTAACGTCCTCTATACAAAATGCGTTTTCTTTCCTCTAAGAAAACAAACATTTTACGA
>NW_017303869.1:0-1034 GCF_001594115.1 Trachymyrmex septentrionalis | reverse complement strand
AAAAAAAAACGACGTTTGTATCTTCTAAAAGGAAAGCAATTACTATTTTGTAATAGAAAAAAAAATTGATAGTGAAAAAGACAAATTCTCTGTCAATCCTTATTTAAGAGTAAAATCTTTATTAAAAATAATTTTCCGCGACTGCATCGCGATTGATAGGACAATTATGCTTGTCAAGCATCAAGAGCTATAATAAAACAGTATAAGCTGTCTACAAGTTTGTATTCATTCTTTTAATAATAGACGAGAGTACATTTATGCGAGTGCATATCCTATTAACGATTATGCCTAGGTTTATTCAAACGAAAGATCTTCTCACGGTACAAAAAAAAATCGCCTCTCTCGTACGGCGACCTAAGATTTATGTCCGTTACACGTCATCCACAAGCGTTAATCTTGAATTATATTTCCCTGTGAACTCGTGTGATTTTTTTCATTACATTTCTCGCCCGGGGGAGCTTCCGCTAATCGCAATAATATTTTCCACCGTCACGTTGTTTATCTGTTACGAAACGTTACAAAAATTAACACTTACGAGTGAAGCGAAAGATTCAGTAATTTTCAGCAAACTTAAAAGTTAGGCTTTTTACGTTAAAGATATACCAGGAGAACCTACGTGTAATCGGTACCGTCTATAAATAATGATGCCGGCTAACTCCAGCAATTAGCAGGTAAACAAGATATAGAGATAACAACCAGGTCGGCAATTAATTCTAGCTGATGCAGACGGTCGTTAGCGCAAAGAAGATATGGAGACTCCATCTTCTTTATAATCCAAGATACGTAATCATTGTTCTACCGCATACACAACTTAATTGATTTAGCCAGCATCTTCCGCGGTCTACTTTCTCCTGACAGTCCTTTATTGTCGTTGACAGTTCTTTATGATATAAGTATAAAAGTAGATACAGTTTTTTTTTACGTAAGTGACTTATAATATTATCTTTTTAGTGAAGATATTCTTTTTTTTTTTTAATTTTGTATGTGAATCCGGAATGTAAAGTCAATTGATTGAAATGTATGTCAATTATATA
>NW_017303868.1:0-1032 GCF_001594115.1 Trachymyrmex septentrionalis | reverse complement strand
ACACTTCGTTGTCGATTTCTTCAATAAACTGACTGTCTACTCCTCCTGTAAGGGTATTGGCTCTTCCCCATGGAAAATCATTATACTTAATGTAAGCTCTTCCTATGATTACATATAGTGTCAAACCAGATCCTGCAGCTTGTTGGAGTGTTAGTTTAAGTCTCAATGCTATATCTGGTACCATATTATCAATAGCATTTAATACTATCTGAGCATTTAAATGATCTACTCCCATCATATAAGACTTGTATACTGCTGTTAAAACTATAGGATTAAGAGTGACATTAATCCCTAACTCATCACGCACTGAAGTTTGTATCTTTACACAAAACTCTTCAGTTACTTGACCTCTTTTGGATAAGGCACAATAGGCATTGGTAATAGCTTCTATGGCATAATGTCTTGGTTCTTGCCTCATATTACGAGCATAGAAATACATCATAAAAACAGCAGACTCGGGAGTTAATGCATTAATTTGATTGGTGGTCCAAGGATATTGAGCTGGCATCTCGGCCACAACAAAGTGTTCAAAAATCTCAGGATCTGTACGATGCACTTGATATAGAGCATTGTTATATTCTCCCATATTATCGAATATGTTGTCAGGCATGGATCGTTTCATGTAAGCTACAATACTATCTCGAGCTTGAACTATGGTATCAAACTTAGCATTCGGAATTTTTGGTGACAACGTTTCCCCAATTAACATTGCTCGTTTCAGAGCAGGATTTGCAATTGAAGAGTAGTGATATCGTGCTTCACAATAAATAGCACATAAATTGATTAACAACTTGTGATCCCAAGGTTCTTCTATAGGCCATACGTTAATGCTTGGAAACTTGACTTTGGCTGTTAAAGGATTTTCTGCTAGGTAATGACCTAAGAAGCCTACATTATTTAAAACACCCAAATCATTATTAGCCATTTTTCCAAAAAAGAAACTCAACTTTTAATACAATGTAAAGATTTTATATATTTTTTGTTGAATCTTCCTCTTTTCGGCGCACGGCGGCTGCCTGATCACGGATCTGT
>NW_017303867.1:0-1032 GCF_001594115.1 Trachymyrmex septentrionalis | reverse complement strand
TTAGTTATATTATGTAATACATTTGTTTTTGTTCTGAGTTATGGTATATAATTTTATACTATATACGTATATGTATACAGGTTCTTATTTTCTATTTATATAATAAATATCTAAAAAAAAGTGAATAAATGAAATATATTTTAAAATATCATTTGCTTACCAAGGACCTCGATTACATTTCATTCACATTCGTCTAAGAACACGACGATGCTCCGTTTACGTTCTCTAGACTTACTGTCTAATCATGCTCCGTTTACATTCAACGAACATTCTGCTTGTGCTTGCCGAAGAACTTATCTATACTTTTATTTATTCGGTAAATATCTAAAAAAAAGTAATATGCTTTCATCTTAGTGTCCTAGAGGTTCACTTAAAAAAAATTATTTCATTAAAACACAACTGAAAAATCTTTCAATGTTACGTTTTTTATTCTAATTTGTGCGGCTTTTTAAATTCGAGAAGTTAGTTCTCGTTAAGTCTCTTTGGTGGCGGTGCTGCGTATTACTCAACGATGCTTCGTTATAACTCAATGACGCTCCATTTTAAAATAAATTTTATTTCTGTATGGAAGTGTACATGAAGCGCATTTGAATGCTCCATGAATTCTTTGCGAAGTGTTATGGAGCGTTTGGAAAATATTAATGAAAAAAAATATCTAAAACGAGTAGAAAATGTGACAGACGTATTTCGGGCACACTTTATGGAGAGTTTGAGGAGAGTTCGGAGAGCGTGTACGAATATTCAAAACCACTAAGAGTTAATGGAAAGTCGATGAAGTATTTAAGAAGAGTTAAAATTCTTTGTTCACACTTCTTTAACAATTCGACAAGCTTTACATTCTTATCAAGGATTATACGTACATATATAAAAATATTTTGAGAATAAAAATAAAAAATGATAATAAAATTAACATTACGTTTTATGTTTACATGGATAAATTATATTATCATTATAAAAATAATTGTACTTATCTTTACAAAGAGCATTATATTGTGCACATACCTTCAATATATGAAATATTTTATCAAAATT
>NW_017303866.1:0-1032 GCF_001594115.1 Trachymyrmex septentrionalis | reverse complement strand
CTTATTTAATAAGTACATTGTTTAAAAAAAATACTTATACTTATTTCCAAAAATTGATTTATTAGTTTATTTTTCATAATTAAAAAGTTGAATATTACAATGAATTATATTATAATGAATTATAATAAATTATGAAATATTGTATATTGATAAATTATGCAGCGAATTGTTATAATAATGATTCATACTAGCCTCATACACACAAGTATTTGTTGTGTTTGTTAAACAAACATATTGCCGATTCCAATTATTTTTTATCTACTTCCTACACATCTTTTAAGCATATACTGCAGGTGTAAAGCGAGTTTTAAAATGATAAATTTAAAAATGGGCCTTATTTAGTGCTAGGCCTTATTCGGCTCAAGTACCTTATATCTTCTTGTGTATGCATAATAAATTTAAATTTATTGAGAAAATGTAATATTGGTTATAGCTTAACAAAATATCTTTAGATAATACAAGATAATAAAAATTTTGTCAAAATATTTATTACAAATGGAAATCCGTAAGAGCGGTCCTCGTTCCCTTCAGCAAAAGCTCGTTCAGATAGAATCACAGTGGGAAGGGTTTTATATCGCATAACGCGGTAAAAGGAACAAATGAGAGACGAAGATGAAATGAGGGAAGTGTGTCCGAGATCGGATTGAGAGCGTATCGAGGTCTCAATTTCGTTTCAATTTCAAATAAAAGTAAGACTAAACGCCGACACGCTCCGTGTTCGAGAGTGGATATCTCGGCGTGGAAAATTACAGCAGGGCGAAAGAGCACGTAGAAAATTCAGAAGAGAAAGAGGAACGAAAGACAAAGAGGATAAGGTAAAAGTGCGAGAAAGAGACGAGAAAAGAGATGTTCGATAAGAATTCGACGTAACCTGCAACAGAAAAGGACCACGAGCAAGACACACAATTCTCACTTATATCATTCCCATCCTGTCCGTCCATTTTACTTCCTTTTTTATCGTCGCGCAAGTGGCGTGCAATCTATCGTGTAATATGTCGAATATGAGATATATATATATATATATATATATAT
>NW_017303865.1:0-1030 GCF_001594115.1 Trachymyrmex septentrionalis | reverse complement strand
CTCTGTTATTTGTAATATACATTTTTGTGAATTTTAAAGAAATGTGTACTTTTTTATGCTATATAAACAGTTTTATGACGATTGACAAATAATTTTCCTCAGGGACAATGTTTCTCTTTCGTTAGAAAAGAATTTTTTTTAAACATTAGAATTGCTTTTTTGTTCGGATTAATTTTTTATTATGTTCGGACGTATCCTTAATTTCAGTCGTGCTAGTGAGAAATGTTTCTAAAATTCATAAAAAATAAATTCGACGTTAGAATATTTTTTTTACTCTAACGAATTATTTTCAAATATAATAATACTTTATATTCGAGTAATCTTAACGATTTATTCGATTTTTTACAAATTTGAGTATATTTATGACATGAAATATTTCTGTCATCCATTTTCGAGAAAATTCTTTCGAGAAAAAGTAACTGCGTCTCATAACAGCGTAGCAAGTTTTTTCTAGAAAAGTAACAATTTAAACAAATATTCTGCGCGCGCAGATTTTTGTTAGTTTTCGAAAAGCATATATCAATGCAATCGCAATAATGTTCCGATACTTTAGTCATGTCTCGTTGTTTGAAGAATCTACTTCGAAATCAGCCCTTTTAGTTTTCCTTTATTTGTGCGAAAAATATTCATCCAAAGTTTTTGCGTGAAACGACATAGCATGAAAGACAAGAAATTAGAAATCACTTTATGCCTGATAATCCTCGTGTGATAAATAATATTACCGAACGAAATAAGCAACAATATTTACTGCTCTCTACGACGTACTCACTCAATACGAAGAAATTGCACATGGGATTACAATTAACAAAGGAGTTAATCTTCGAGACTATCGTCAAATTGACTGGTAATTACGCAGAAGGAATTAGTTTCGATTCGAACGCGTAGAAACAATTTCAAGAGAATATGAGCACGTACCTACCATAAACGAAAGTAGCAGAATCAAAGTAAATCCATTCGCAAACATATTTGTCAGCTTCACCTCTGTCTATGATGCAAAAGCTATACTGGTGACGCGCAAGCAAGATAAAAA
>NW_017303864.1:0-1029 GCF_001594115.1 Trachymyrmex septentrionalis | reverse complement strand
TGAATTTTCTACTAAATAGTTTTCAATCCAAGAGCAATAAATTTATGATGGAACCAATAATTTATTAGTTTAGTAGAACGCCACTATCTCATAATAGGGGCTTTCTTCTATATATATATGAAACTATCTATTATCATATCTACTACTATCGCATATACGCACACTAATAAAAATAACGGCAATAATAATTCGACAATCGATTATTTTCTTGTATAATAGACTTATCAAAATTTTAGGATAAAAATGAAATACTTTGATCAAATATATATAATTATTATAGTGAATTTTTAAATATTTTTTCAGATACGCTGCAATACGTTTCAACGAATATTTTAAATGGAAGGAAGAAATTTTTAAGATGAAAACAGAATTTGATGAATGAAACAGTGGCATATATAAAATTTGTAATATGGCATTTTTTTATGTATTTATTTCAATTGAAGTATTTTGTTCCGAATGTATATCCCAGCAATTGTACATGTATGTGTATATATAATTTTTTATTGACTATTGTTATAGATGTATTGATATATTGTAATATTTATATATATGATATTAATAGTTGTGATCAAATATGATCACTATTTTATTGGTGCTGGTAGTGTACAATATTATATATAGATACATCTTTATGACTGTATATTTACAAGTATAATAGAACAAGTACGAGACAACGTTATAGTTTAATTAACTTTAAGTTTTCTTTCTTTGTTAAATATATATGGAATTTATAAAATAAAAATGCCCGAAGAATTAAGTTTATCAGTATAATTAGTTTAAATGTTCAGTGATTACGTACTCTCAATGACAATTTCCAGTATAATACAAATAACAATAGATCAATAAAAATAATCGATTTCAGGGAAGAAGACTATCATATCTCACATTTTTCATTATCGTTGGGTACAAGGTACAATTACCAGCTATTGAAGATAGCCAGTCTTGGATAAGTTACGTTGAGTGTTAAATTTTAACTTATTAATGTTATCGTCAATCATGTCAGCGATTAATATAATTGATCTTTTTTTT
>NW_017303863.1:0-1028 GCF_001594115.1 Trachymyrmex septentrionalis | reverse complement strand
TATTGCGTATGGCTATGTATGTCAAGTGCGAAGGAGTTTATCAAGCTACATACAAATACAAGTGGTATAACTTGAAGCCAAAGAAAGCAAAGAACTTAATGATGATAATGATTCGAACCAACAAATCGTTGTACCTTACCGCAGGAAAACTGTTCCCTATGACAATGTCTACTTTTTGTAACGTAAGCTAGCTAATAGAAATTGTTCATATTACTTTTACTCTTGCCTTTATCAATTCTTAATACAAATCAAATAAAAAATAAAATAAAAAATAAAATAAAAACTATTGTGTATATAATTTTTTTTTATTTTATTTGTTATGTGATTTATACATATATGTACAATATGTAAAGTATCTGTAAGAGTTTATTTTTATCATCTCGTCATTAATTAAGTTATTTTTACACGTCAACATACATATTTTGTAAATATTATATTTTTAGTTGTTAAAAACATCGGGCGGTTATATATCAGTTTTGCTGGCACATCGAGAATAAAAATAAAAATCTATAAAAGTCGGATAAAAATCTGATTTTAAAACTCATGTCGAGAAGTAACAATTAATGTATTTATATAATCACAAATGTAATTTGAATTTAAATATAATAAAGTTTACTTTGTTTATAAGAATGCATGCTTATTTACATACTTGTGAAATACATTATGTATTACAATAACAATGTTATTACAGTATCTTAATTTAAACATCCATTTCTCTTGAGAATATCTTCTTTGAACGTTTTTTATTGGACACCTCTTGGAGAAAATTGTATGTTGTGCAGATACTTTCGAAAATTTTAATACATTTTGCATCAACATTTTGAAGAACATTCTTTGAAATTTATTGAACAAAAATATTTCAAAGTTAATTAATATAGTTAATTAATATTTTGATAAAAAACGAACTATTTTATATAAATTGTTTTAAAATAATAAAAAAGTTTCCAAATTATTTCAGTTTAATTAAACTTATTTAAGTATAAATAATAAAAAATTAAGAAAATAACACATTGTTGAATTCCAACTTT
>NW_017303862.1:0-1028 GCF_001594115.1 Trachymyrmex septentrionalis | reverse complement strand
ATTTACATATTTTATATTAGTCATGGAAAATTTTCCATTTTCATCTGGAAAACCTGCAAAAGTTAGGGAATTTTAAAATTCATTTTCTGTAGCAGCCCTGATATATTAATATTTGAAATATCATATTCTTAAGTTGATTTTAACATAATTTTATTAACTTATAATCTCAATTAAAAAACAGATGAGACAACAATTATCGTAAAATTATATGTTGGGCAAAAATTTTCAGTCCTTTTTTCTCAAAAATTGCAGCTCAAAAATTATCATTTTGAGTTGCTTATAGAAAAAAAAAACGAAAACATAAAGAGAGAGAGAGAGAGAAAAATGGAAAAACATAATTTTATTCTCCTCTACAATCAATTATTATACCAAAATTGAATTCAAAATTAATTTTTTACAATATTTTATTTTAATAATTTATTGTTAAAAAACTCATTAGCTGAAAACTTTGTTTTTTAAGTTATTTGATTATTCAATAGTTAATTGATCATTAAAAGTCGTTTTTGTAGCAAATAAACAAACAATTTGAAAACAAAACTCGATAAATATCACATACATCTATAAGTGAATAATTGCAAGTCTAAGGAAACAGCGACGTAATTTACGGGATACATTACGACGTTTGTAGTCACGATAGCACGCAATTAAGCAGTTGGATGATAAATTATGTACTTAGAGATAAATGAAGCATTCATATAAATGATGCATAATTAACTTGCTTGCACAATTAACTATCAATGTCTATAACAATATCCGTTTTTCCGAATATTTAATTCTTACAAATTGATGCTTTTAAACAACTTTCATCTAGAGATATTGACAAAGTGATCGCGTGAAAAAAGAGACAATATTGAATTCGTTTTTATTATATGTCTGTATGGTAGCATATTTCATATCTGCACTGATGTCAAATGTTAAAATTGCAGAAAAATTTAATAAGCTTCAAATTGGAATGGGGACGCGTGTATTATAATGATACTCTCTAAAACTTTTAGGATGAATCTCACTTATATGAAGAGTGAAATCTC
>NW_017303861.1:0-1028 GCF_001594115.1 Trachymyrmex septentrionalis | reverse complement strand
CGACTGCATTTTAGGATCTATCAGTTTTTATGTGTCTGAGAAAATTGACAACGTAATAGATGGACGTAGTGTTATGTAACACGGAACTATATACGTGCTGTTTGCGCTTATACGTAGATACTTTGCACTTTCAGCTAACGCCTTCTGCAAATGATTAATTGCGATCGCTCGTCGTTGTTACGAAATGTGTTAGTTTTCTGCGTGCGAAACTTCGTCCTCGTGCAATACGAAAGTTTCTAGTGTCTATTTTATTCGTTCGTTTGCGTCGCTTCGAAATGAAACTTTTGCGCGGCACCTTTCTTTTTCAGGCTCTCGCGCGACGAAGGTCCCAAAGTCAGATCGTTGCGGTCTCGTTAACTGGGTTCGCGAACTCTTCCGCTCGCGGAAAATGACTCCGAGAAATACGCGACGAAGGTCACGGAGTGAAGAAACGCGCGGTTGGCGTGCCCGGGGATCCATTTAGCCGGTGATTTCGTGGCCAACAATGATCGCTTCTATCAGTCATGTCGGCCACCTTCGTGATCCCGACTCTTCCTCGTACTTACTGATGTCCGCTATTGCTACCTAGACCGATACGGACGATCGTCCTTAATAAGCGGTCGGGAGAAACATTTGCATTTCGCCAACGGCAGCGGAATACCACGAGAGAGGAGTTATCGCGCGTCGCGTGGATTTCGGTCGAGCGAATTCGCGGGAAAACGGGACTGTGAGAAAAAGTCCAATTTTTGCGTTTCGCAGTTTCCAATAACACTGACAGTTATCCACTCGTTTCCTCTCCCCCGTAGCTCGCACGCAAGCAAACGTCGTGAGGTAGTCGTGAGCGAGAAGTTACCGTTGTTCCGAAACGAGGCGTAGTTCGCTCGCGAATTTCTTCGGTGTTGTTGTCGACAACACCGGCGGTATTCTCGACGTTATTTCCGAGCAACGGTGAAGTCTGCGGAACGACGTGTCTCGGTAGGAGGCCTACCAGGACTCTGGAAATGCTTGAAGTAGAAGTCACGCGAACGTAGGTCAGATTCTGTTACGAA
>NW_017303860.1:0-1025 GCF_001594115.1 Trachymyrmex septentrionalis | reverse complement strand
ACCCCCCCCCTCCCACCTCTGACCTTCTTTTTGTGCCAAAAAACGCTTTACAAACTATTAGATCGCTCTACACTTTCGAGCTATACTTGTCACTCGCGGTTACGTTTAACGCTAATGTAAACACATGATTCTGCCAATTTTTTCATGAAAATTCAAAATTTATGGCTTCATAAGATTTTAAGTTTGATAGAAAACGATTTCGTTTGCGTACGTAAGTTATTGTCGTGTAACATGATTTTTTTTTTTTTTTTAGAGAAAAAAATCAATCGACCCATTTCCTAAACGTTTCCGTTTGACAGTATTCACGCGATGTATTCTTGTCGAGCAACTGTAAGTTCTAATTCAATCCACGTATGTCTGAAAAGAAACGCTCTCTCCGATTCCGATAATTCTGTTCCGGTCAATGTTGGAACCTTTGATCCGACATTTTCCGAGCGATGGGGATACAAACGTGCATTTGTTGGTGGGAAAATGTCTTACCCAAGAGATGGGATATGTCGCGACGGAAGCCAATAAAAGAGTTTTCCTACCGCGGCAAGGAAAACAACGTTTGCGCCGAGCGAATTGCGTTACACATCGCAACGGACGTCTGGAAGTGCGCCGACCTCGCGAAATCAATGTATCAGAAGGCAAGGATTTATTATTATTTACCGGGGATCCATTCGTGTCCTATTCCGATACATGAAGTAGAAACATTGGATATTTTCCCAGTCACAAATTCTACTAGAAATTTCAATACGATTTTCCCTCGAATAAAATTTACGTTCCTAATTTTCAATATAACATGAAGTTAATTAAATTTTGTATATAAATTTGATTCTATTAAAAAGAAAACAGGATTTGCTCGGTAATGACTTGAAAACAAGAGCTTGTTTTCAAAAAGGTTCTATTTTCAAGTCTTTTTCCTCGGCGATGCTTTCGTTTCAAATAACAAAATTTCCAAGTCGATTATGTAAAATTTTGAGAAAAAAATAAATTTCATAACTTCGAAATCGTACGCATAAAAAAAATTGTTTGTAACTTTT
>NW_017303859.1:0-1025 GCF_001594115.1 Trachymyrmex septentrionalis | reverse complement strand
GTGTGTGTGTGTGTTGTAAATATCTCGGGTTTACGAAGATGCCTAACTAGCGGATGAACTTTAACGTTGCACTGCTCGTCTTTTCTCGTTTCACAGGAATTGCGAAACATCGCGGAATGGTCGGATGTTGCCGCGCATTATTACTCGCGTTACAATCGCGTTTCGCGGTTCATGAAAGACACGGTCGTAAGTTACACAGGCAGCAGGAAGAGAACCGTCAGGGCCATTTGATAAGCAACCGTGTTCATTATTGCACATTAGCCCAGTTATCGTCACGTCCTCTCTTTACCTCCTACTTCTAGCTCGCTACGTCTTTGCCACGTCCAGCGACGCGAATGTGAGTTCTACACTCCGCTTGGTATGCCTTAATTGGCACGTGTATTATAGCTGTAAGATATTATTCTCACCTGATTAATTGCATTTGAAATGTATCTCATCTGTCTCTATCTTTAGATATTTGCATACCTGAATAATTTACATAACACAGAAAAGAAGTAAATATCTATTAGATTGATTCATTATACAATGATAAAGTATTCGCTCGTTTTTGCTTTTTATTGTAAATAAAATTGTTTTGAAGGTTACGAAAATTATTTGAATAATTATTATTCAATGCAAAGCTTTATTTTTCGAAAAAAAATTTTCTAGTTTCGCACATTTATTTCGGTTTCATTAAAATTGATCTAAAGTTAGTGAATGTTCAAATTTTTTTCTCTCTCACACATAGGTTGATTATAATGTAGTGCTTATTTTTTAAATGTATACACGCACACATAAAAAGAGAGAAGAATTTTATAATTTTTTTTTTTTAATTAATTATTTTGGGGGAAAAGAGGCGAGTTATAGAGAGTATATTGCGTGGATATCTATTATCTATATTTGATTTTTCACGATACTCGTAGGACCAGAGGAGTCACGTGCGATAATAGCCTCCCTCGGTGATAAAAAAAAGCCGTTGGCCGTATATCTGCGCTGTGCCGGAAACCGCCTCGAATTAAAAAAGGAGACATAACAAAGAGTCCTTT
>NW_017303858.1:0-1020 GCF_001594115.1 Trachymyrmex septentrionalis | reverse complement strand
CAGCAGGAAGTTATAGAGTATCACTAACGCTAATAATATATATAAACCAACGTCTTCAAACACATGTTTTCAAACTGCAGGCGATGCTGCTCTTAAGAATCGTCCACTTTGAAACCAAAATGCCAAAGGCATTCTCTATGACTTCTAGCCTTTGAAAGTCGGTAGTTAAAAATTAATTCTGGCAATCCTAGGCCTCCAACATTTCTATCGTAATTTTCATTCATTTCATCTTCTTTTCGATGTTCCTGATTTCTCGTTTAGGTTTCGTTTGAAGGGGAAATGCAGCATCGTTAACAAACGTAAAGGGCATTGGTTCCGCCATTCCAGGTCAAGGCTGAGGGAAAGACAAATCAACTTGCTCTCTCTCTAAGCTACGACCAAAGTCGGAGTTGGCCTACACTCCACCATCAGAAATGCGTTCTAAAAAATTTGATAGCTCATACTTAGTATACGCAAGCATTAACATAGGCTTAATGAAATATAATAACACGTAAAGGAGGCACGTCCGTATCTCGCGCCATGCTTAACACCGAGGCACTACCAGATATACATACCATAATCATCCACATCCACTCATGTAAATTTATAATTCGCGTCACAGGCTGCCATCAAAACAATTGAGAAAAATTTCTTGTACTTATAATACAGTGATCCTGATTTTGGGAGCTTGAATTCGAATATGTTTCCCATCAACTGCCCCCAAGCAATCGAGGAAATTCCATTTGTCTATATCCTTGTGTCATTTGTCGCCAGTCATTCTTCTGCATTGTAGGTAAATATATAGGCTGTAAATACTATCCATATTGCGGCACAGGTCTCTGGGACTATTTTATAAACAGACCGTCCAATTCGAAAGCTCCACTTCTCTTATCACACACTATCGGCAAAAGTATCTAAAATACAGAAGATTATAATGTTAAATTATAATTTTTGATTATTATGCTACGACATACATAGATAAAGTATTAGGTCTATCGGAAAGTTCCGTCCATCTAGCGGCGAATAGCTCTAGCTAGAACT
>NW_017303857.1:0-1017 GCF_001594115.1 Trachymyrmex septentrionalis | reverse complement strand
GTGTGTGTGTGTGTGTGTGTGTGTGTGTGTGTGTGTGTGTGTGCTTCAAGTGTCACATTTATGAAATTGTTAATGACAAACTTTTTAATATCGCATAGCCCTTACATTACAAGAATTTTACGAAAAAAGAACACAATGTACATTTCTTGAATATTTAAAGAAAGATAATGAATGCAGATATTATACCACCTGCAAATTATGTTGCGATTTGCCATACAAGTTTTAGCCCATTTTCTACAGCTGGCTGCAACTTCCTATATAAGTCGATGTCCGCCCATAAAAGAACCGCTTTCTTTCATCCAAAATTTTCTTACAGCTAAATAAATTGTCGATTAATTATTGTGAGTTTAATTTAGAAACATTGATATTGATATTATTCAGATATATTATTCAGAGATATTGTTCAAAATAATGTAGTTTTTTCGTATCTTATGGATGGAAATAACAGTTTTGTTGAAGTATTTAAAAATTTGGCTAGATACAGATCTGAAAATAATTTTATAAATAATTTTATAAATTATCAAAATAATTGTGTGAAGTATAGTTGATAGAATGCAAAAGCTTTAATTTTACAGCATTGCTTATCATGCTTGAATTTTCTATATGATTATTTTTTTCAATAAAATTATTTTCAGATCTGTATCTATTTAAATTTTTATATTATATTTTAGCAAAATCATTCTTTCCATGCGGACATATAATACATAAAGAAAAGCTCCCGATTATGAGATAGGCGCCTAATATGAGACAGCGACGTTTCCGCTAAACTAATAAACGCTATCTATTGGTTCCCCCATGAATTTATTGCCCTTGGATTAAAAATCATTTAGTAGAAAATTTATTATTAGATCGTGCCTGTAGTTGCAAAAAAAAATTTTAGAATTTGGATGTCTTTAAATTTCGTGAGATGAGCTTTAAACCTTATTTATTATTTAATAAGTAAATATTTATCAACAAATTCTTTATGTGATGATAGAGTAATATCGTACTAATAGAAAAATACGGGATATGTTGAAT
>NW_017303856.1:0-1015 GCF_001594115.1 Trachymyrmex septentrionalis | reverse complement strand
TCTCTCTTAGTTTCTGATATCTTACTGCTGGTGCTATAACTCGGCGCAATTTAATTCACGGCATCTGTGTTCTCGTATGCATACATCTCCGGGATGCGGCGCGAACGATTATACATCGAGTCTGACCTTTCACGACCCCTGGCAAAAAGAAAGCCAAGCGAGATACTATTCCTTCGTGATACTCACCTCTCACCGTCGAACTCGTCGAAAGGTCTCGTCGGAAGTCCGCGAGAGTTATCAATGCCGAGTGACCACGAGTGACAGTCACAATTAACAATCAGTCGTTGCGGAAAGAGCAAGAGTGATTCGAGATATAATAAGTCTTTATAGTTGTAAACATTTTACGACGAAATTATTCACGGACGAACCCTTTAATTGCGAAAATAAATGGTTTGCATCTATAAATAAATAATTGCACTAATGTAACGTTGAAGCGTTATAATTTTGCGAAAATGTCTGCAAATTATTGTCGAGAACAATTCAAGTGTATTATACTCAGAGAAACGTGCATGTTTGAAAGAGACGTCTTGAACACAGACATCTCCACACGCGCGACAATTTGACGATTAATAGTCGACTTTTTTTAGTCAACTTAAAGTCAACATTTAATCGACTATTTTAGGATGGCTTTTTGTTGACTATAAGTCGACTTGAGATCAACTATTTCCGAAAATCTGAAAGCCACCGTTTTTAACTTTTTATATCCGACTTTTAATCGACTTATATTATTAATTTCCTATTTATTATTAATAATAATATCTAGATGCGCTATATATATTCCAGAGAATATAAAAACTAAAAAAAGATTAAAAGATAGCTTTTTTCAGATTATTTGTAAAATGAAAAGATATTACGTCTATTCCCAGTGAGAGATAACGAATGATATCAAAATAATCATCGAAAAAAGGTAGAAATTCAATATCCAATACCTGTTTCTATTCTGTTAATATCTGAAGAGGGCTCATTCCAATAGCCGAAACTTATAATGTTTACCTTTCACCATTTATTATTTATT
>NW_017303855.1:0-1015 GCF_001594115.1 Trachymyrmex septentrionalis | reverse complement strand
TAAATTTTTTTAATCTTCCTTTTTCATTCCTCAGTGTATAATTTTATATCCATTATTTTAAGTATAAACAATGCAATATTCGGCAATTATGATAAACAGATTTAAAAATCATATATGGTTATGTTTAGATTTAAGATGTTTAGATTTAGGTGTCTATTCTCTAATTTTTAATGACTATAACGATATCATTACATTGTTTACGTTTACGCCGAAATTATATGATTGATGAGTTATATGTTTAACATATATTTAATATTAAACAAGGACAAATGATGAATTCGAGACATCGGAAGCATCCGAGCGACGTTTCCGAACGCAGCTTTTAAACACAATGCGAAAGAATAGCGATAGCAATAGGAATAATATGATTTCAATCTATTATAAATCAGATACACTGGAATATATCCTTTCTGATAGGTTAAAATCGTGTTATTCCTATCGCTATCGCTATTCCTTCGCATTGTGTTTAAGGCTTTAATATTAAACATAGAACTTGTAGTAAGTGGAAGGGGAATAGCCTATCCAACCAATGAGTGGAAAATGTGAGCAAGATTGAGAGACAGAAGATGTATATTTCTGTCCTGCTCAGTAACTTTTCCTTTTTCGATAGAAGAGGATAAAAAGATATATTTCTGTCCTGCTTAGTAACTTTTCTTCTTTCTACGCATGTGCCAAAAGAGAATAGAAGAAGATAGAAATACATCTTCTCTCAGCTTGCTCACAGCTCGACATCCGTATATATTCCTCTTCCATTACTATAAGTTCTATGATGTTAAACGAGGACAAGATCACGAAGTAAGAGAGAAGGAGACCCAACTCAATAGCGCAAGTAAAAAAAATGATCCTGATTTGTTACCCCTAATTGGGAGGGAATCCGCTAAACGGAATGGATTTTTACGTTTGGGCGCCAGTTGTAAAACAGTGTCATGAGGTTAGATACACGTTGCCTCACTGGCCTAGTTTCCATCGAGAGTTTAAACCGGATCAGAATATAAGAACCAACCAACTACAGTCG
>NW_017303854.1:0-1014 GCF_001594115.1 Trachymyrmex septentrionalis | reverse complement strand
ATCTCCTCGACGAGATAAATCACTCGCTAATTGCAGCTTCTGTATTAAATACCTGTTATCTCGGTATATTAGTGCAAAATATTATGGGATTAATGTTACTTTACCTTTTAAGAGACTTCGAGGCAACGTGTCACTTTCTGTCAACTACTTTCAATAATATAGTAATATAGTAATAATAACACAGTAATATATTTGACAATGGTCGAGTGTTTATTGAAATTTGATAAAAAAAAGTACCCTGAGAATTCTCTCTCCCGAATTTTTCAAGTATCTTTATTTAAAATTCCAGAAAACTTTAAACTCGACTTTAAGATTTAAAATGAATTGGAGTGTAAGCAACGCACACAGACTATATACATTGTTAGAAAATTCGTAATAAATTTAAGTAACATGTAACGAAAGCTTGTAATTATAACGTAACTAAAAAGTAATGAATAGTTTAACTGAAAACTAAGTTATAGTGGTCTTAAATGTAATAAACGTGTGCATTAAATTTTATGTAAATCCACATAAAATTGTATGAAAAGTACCTTAAATTTCATATATGTACACAAACATACTTTTCAGTTACAAATACATTAAATTTAATGTAATGTATTTAATGTAATGTCATGAAATTAAATTCAACTTGTGTAATTTTCAAATATATTAAATTTCATGATATTTTTAACATTGCAAACTTGTAAATTAATAAAAGATAAGGATTCTAAGAGACCATACATCCACAATTTTCTACAAATGGAATCGCAAAAATATATTGTTTACACAGAAGTAAGTTTTTATGTCTATATAAAACGATTTAAAATACTTATATTTTTCACAATATGTAATTTAATTAATAAAATTGACAAAAATACGTATTTAATTATCAATTTTCAATAACAATACTTTAATATCGTTATGCTCCGGTTTTACTACAAAATGTAGAAACAAATCTATTTATACAGGGTGTCTCAAAATAATCGCCAAATATTTCGTGGACAGGTAGAGCAGAATAAACCGAGTCGAAAAGTC
>NW_017303853.1:0-1014 GCF_001594115.1 Trachymyrmex septentrionalis | reverse complement strand
TCTTTCATTTCTACAAAAGTCATCTATTTCAAATTAATAAAATTTTAATAAACGTGACTTAATATGCGCCACTATACTCTATCAAAACATGTAATCTTGAGTGATGAGTAAATGGTGCGATGAATGAATGAATGATTGCATGATGCACTGCAGAATCCGATGAAACCACGGAAGTCGTCAAATTTATTATGACCGCGCATGCAGTTTGTGAGTCAATGAATGACGCAGTCGCTCTTCCACACAGAACGTATAATTTGACGTATGAATATTATACGTAGGACGTGAGTACGTTGTGTAGATATTATGATTACAAATATGCAAACATTTCAGAGCACAGCCATCTTGCCACTAATAAATATTGATATAGAATATTCTCGGCGATATCCGTATCGAATATAGCAGCCGAAATCAAAGGGCGCTAATTTCTCATATTGTGGAGTTTGGTAATAAATTAAGAAAATATCTGTCTATATATTTATATGTAGTAAGACTCAAACTTTCAGCTGCAAAATAAGAAATCTTAATAATTTTTCGCGGCTGTATATCCAATAGATTATTGTAAACTAGATATAAACTAGATAAATTTTATAAAAAATGCATTTCTAGCTTTTAAAAATTATTATGCAATTAACTTTTATAGGATAGGAAAGCCATTACTCAGACAACAAGCATTGTCTAAAAAATCTCTTTATGATGTCTTTCAGATATCTTTTAGACATGTATGTTCCAAGTGATGTCTTTATGGCATGCATTTTAAACGTATTGCATATTATTAGGTATAGTAGCGATAAAACAGCGTCATATTTTTAAACAAGAAATCAAAATGAATTACATATAACAATCTTACTCAAGGAAAAATGTAAGATTTTAAAAATAGACTGGTGTTCTCTCTAAGGATTAATTACAGAAGTTATATTTAGAAATTAGAGAGTTAACTAAAGAAACTGCGCTTGATGTTATACGCGATTTTGACATTATATCAAACCTTGCTATCTTTTTCTATAAAAAAAAAAA
>NW_017303852.1:0-1013 GCF_001594115.1 Trachymyrmex septentrionalis | reverse complement strand
TTTATTATTAAAACAAAAAAAAATCAAAAAAATATAATATAATATACTTTTAATCTCCAAAATTAATATTCTCTTTTAACCTATTTTTTGATATTATATTAAACTTATAATAATATTATATATTAATTATACCTATTTAAAACTTTATATCAAACTAACATAACAATTAATTAATCAACCAATTATGAGTAAAATATCTAGAATAATCTTTATTATTTTCCTATCTACAATATTTTTAATTATATTTTTAATTTTAACTAGCTACTTTAATATCAGATCTATAATTATTCTACTAATTATTTATTCTCTTCTACAATAATTTTTACAATATTATCACTTTGATCAAAAAACTACATATATTCAATTATTATATTTCTAACTTTAATTAGAGGACTCCTGATTATCTTTCTATATTTTACTAGACTCATCTCTAACATAAAAAATAATTTTACCATAAAACCTACTATTTTTATAATTATATTTATAAATATATATATATATTTATAAACACAATTATACTTAATAAACACTTTCATCTTTCTCTTAGAAACTCTTACTTTTTTAATCCCAATTTAACCCTCAATCTAAATAAAAAAATTTTTGAAAATATATATCTTATTTATAGATATCCATATTCCAATATTACATTAATTTGTATAATATAATATTTCTCTTATTAGCGATATTTTTAATTATTAAAATTTGTTCAATTAAATATGCCCCATTACGAAAAATTAATTAAATTTCATTATTTCTAAATTCACTTATATAATAATACTATATATATAATTAATACTAATATTAATTAATCCCTTTAACTATACTTTATATTTTATTTTAATACTTCCTCTATTACTAAATTAATAAAATACACACATCCATCATATTATAATATTTTAATACTCAACTTAACTTTTTCCCATATTTAAAAATAATTATTATACCTAATTTAATTTAATTTAATTTAATCAATTTATAATAATAATCGACCTCCCTTTTTTCTTATATGAACA
>NW_017303851.1:0-1009 GCF_001594115.1 Trachymyrmex septentrionalis | reverse complement strand
GACATTATTAGTGGATCATACTGCATTAGATTTTAAAACTGCATTCAAAGCAGAGCAGGTTGCTAAAGCATCAAATGGGTGAAAGGATTTGCAAAAGGGCAGAATGAGAAAGACGCATAACTTAAGTTTGGCTAAAAGTAGGTCATGATTGACGGTATCGAAAGCCTTTGTGAAGGACAGCGCAACGATGGAAGTAAGGCGACTATTGTCGAAATTACGAAACACGTCAGAGATGTGAAGCAATTTCTGTGCTCGAAAACCAGACTGGCAGGAGGGAAGCATATTAAAATAGCTGCCATACATGTACTGACGCGTTTTTTAATATTTATTAACAAAAAAAGAAATTATTACTGATAACAATATACAATTTTGTACTTAAATTTCGAATAAATAATAAAATTAATAATTCGGATAAGACAGCTGTGGCACAAACTTTCACTCCATTATAATTGGCAGAACAGCAACTGTTGCGAAGGTTGTATATATTCAATTTAAAGTGGAGCTACTTAGCTCATGGTCCAAAATAATAACCCTTATTTACTGTATTAAGGTGTGACATACTTACAACGTCGTGAAAATCGTAGATTATAGAAACGCGTCATTTATAGAAACCGGGGATTAGATATGGGAGGAGAAAAAAAGTTGGTGTTTAACGTATCCTTTCCCCTACCTAATGTCGTTTACATAAAGAAGCGACACAGATCATATTTTTTTTCAAAAAATCATGCAATTTAAGATTCAGAACTTGTCAAGATAAATATACTTATACGGGAATCTATTTTTTTTATTGAAATATACATCTTCAACTATTCATTCCTTTAGTTCTTTTATTTTTATCCCTATATTTTAAATATGATTAGTAATTTTTTAAAATAAAAGTGTCTTTTGTGATTTTTTGAAAAATTCTCTTTTGTTTGTTGTTAAATTTTTTTTGCAATTTACAATTTTCGGCAACTCTACTTATACGGGGCTCTTCTTTAGATCTTCCTCCAGAATAAAGATTTTACAC
>NW_017303850.1:0-1009 GCF_001594115.1 Trachymyrmex septentrionalis | reverse complement strand
TAACTGGCGCAAAAGTAGATATCGAAATCGATAGACTCAGAACGACAACTGAGCAAAAACCGGAGTAAACAAATTAAGAAAAACTGTTAAATAAAATGCTCGTCGCGATCACAGGCTTGCAAGATCGCATAAGCAATATAAAAGTTAGGCAATATAAAAATGAAAAAGAAAGAGCTAGATCTTTAAATGTTACATACGGACGAACCTTCACAGACATCAGAGACAGCCAAATGGAGCCATAGGATATTTATAAATAAAAGAAGCTCGTTCCGGAATTTCATTCCGAAAGTAGATGGACATTCTTGACAGAAACTACAACAGTTTATTAGCGCGAGTACATACGCAATGGAAAAGATAAATTTTGCTGAAAAATTTGCGCTGTTGGAAGAATTCTAAACTCTTTAGAAATTTTAAATTTTAAACTCTTCGTTTTTCTGTGAAACTTAAGGGACAGTTATTACTCAACCTTCAAACACGGAATATTAAAAATTTCACACAACTTAAATAGGAGTTAGAAATGAACTATCTCAAAAAAAGAGGAACGTCGCACCTGCAACTCGAATTTAGCATTAAGACAAAAACCTTCGGAAAGCGCATTCCTTCGGACAACGCGTCGACACAGTAACAATGGAACTATATGAGTCATTAATACAGAAGCGAGACCACGTCATTGAATAAAAACGTGCCATACTAGAAACTATACAGGACCAGGCTTTACTGAATTTTGATTAAGGATTATGCAAAGACATCAAAATGATCATGTGATTTTTTTTCAGAAGTATAATTTGCAAGAAGCAATTAACGCTGCAAGCGCGGAAAAGTGAGTAAAAGGTTCAATTTCACGTGCAATAAACAATGATCGAAATAAAAATAATCAATTTTCTATCAAAATTCAATGTCATAAATGCAGAAAAGCAATGCATTATGACAAATATTGTCGCACGAGTAGGTATGCTAACCGGTATACCTTACCAAGAGCCGAAGAGCCCGCAGGGATAAATACTGTCGA
>NW_017303849.1:0-1009 GCF_001594115.1 Trachymyrmex septentrionalis | reverse complement strand
ACAAAAAATATAAAATTCCTTTTTTCAAAAGAAAATCTTGCAAATATAATTAATATACACACTCATCTTTATTTATTTGAACAAAAAGTTTAAAGATATTTAATGATATTTTAAAAAAATGAACATACCTGCCACAAATGAATGTCATCAGATTTGCCTACAGTTAAGTATGTCCAGACATCCTTGAAGTAATACACTATAGCATAACCTAATGGGCCATAACCTAACAGGATGATACCTATCATATATTTTTGCAGAGTTTTAATCCTATTCCTTTTAATCGCAGAGAGAGCGAAAAATGATAACGACAAACTAATGCACCATATATACTCCCACCATAATGGCTGAAACAGAAGGGAAATTAATTCATTAGATGATTAAAAAACTCATCATAAATTCAATATCGCTAATCTAAATATGACATATGTTATAAAGAAAAAAACAAAAAATATATATAGAAAGTATATGATTTATTGTGTCAACTTTAGTCTAACTCGAGTCTACAAAGATATTTTTTATTAAAGTTTCACATCATAGTTGCTTAAAATATAGCCACAATTATAAACAATGATTATATTGAACTTTACATCTATATTTTATTATACCTGTGGTACTTGTAACTCCTCGATTTCCCAAATAAATATATCCAGATGATCTAATATGTCTGCAGATAGTTTGGCGAGCATGACGAAAAATAATAGATAGTGAAAAAATATACAATACTTCAGTCTTGATTTGTTAGTCGCACTGGAAAACAAGTACATTTTTGTAAATTTTAACAAAAACATTTTGATATATATCCTATATCTCATATTTTATAACTCATATTACTTCACGGATGTAATTTTTACTTCCAAGTCTTTTATCCATCTAATATTCAAGAACAAACTACATAATTCGAATTTTTACTCGATAATAAGTATATATTGATACGATTGATATACAAAATATATATATATAAAATATATAAATGTGTGTGTGTGTGTGTGTGTGTGTGTGTGTGTGTGTG
>NW_017303848.1:0-1009 GCF_001594115.1 Trachymyrmex septentrionalis | reverse complement strand
TGTCGTGGCTTATTTCGAGCTTATAATTAGAATAACTTTAAATTAATGTAATTAATATAAGAATATAAATACTAAATAATTTTCTACACAAACGTTTCGGCTTACAAAGCCTTCTTCAGTGTTAAAAAACGCAGAAATACAATATTAAATTATCAAACCAAATAAATAACAAATACAATGAAAATTAAAAAAAAAACCATCAGTGGTGAAGTGTCAGTCATATAAAGAATTCACATAATTAAATTAGTTATTCTAATTATAAGCTCGAAATAAGTCACGACATTGTTGTAATATTTATTTTATCTTAAAGCTATATGTTATAATGTAAAATAACTTTAAAAAAGCAAACAAAGATTTTTAAAAAAATCTGAATTAAAAGTAAAAAAATTACTGCTATTTTCCGCTAACAACTGTTTCGTTTTTATCCGAACGACTCATCATCATCGATTCCATTGTACCGTTGCGGTCTCTCTATCGTTCCAGTTGGCTATAATACGTAGCACTGGAAGCTCCATTAAACTAAGATATTCAGGTACAATCGATAATAATTAATGCAAAGCTTCAATTCTGATTATGATTGGCGAGCGTATCACGAATTCCCTTGCCGATATTCCAAACGAGAGAATCGAATTCCCCGTGCGCTTGTATTTGAGCCAATATTTAATGTACCTCGAACTCAATGGTGAGCTACTCTCTCGGCGCTAATTATGCTATGGTGAAAACATAATCGTCGTAACGCGCGAGTGGATTTAACCTGTGCGCAAGCACCGCATCGGTATGCGGTGCACAAAAAGCGATCGCTCGAATCGCCAGTAGGAAAGCGCAAATTCTCACGTAATTTAGTTCAAGCGAACTATTCCCGTTCTTCGAATAGTTTCCATTTCAGTTACTGATTTTACTACCTGCTTCACTGAAATAGGTGACTGAAGTGCCAGTGAAATAACCAATCAACAGAAAATAACTTTTGAACCTGCACTCTCTCTCTCTCTCTCTCTCTCTCTCTCTCTCT
>NW_017303847.1:0-1008 GCF_001594115.1 Trachymyrmex septentrionalis | reverse complement strand
AAAATTATGTATGTTATAGGGATCTCTGGTATGGGCGAAGGTAGTCAAAAAATGGATAATTCATCAGACAAGGTAAATAATTCTGTATTCTTGAGATATAATTTCTTTGTTTATTAAAGCTAGAAAGAAGTCTCTCAGAAACAAATTTTTGCAAAAATTGACTGCAAGTTTTATTGGTAAAAAATTACAGATTTGATGCGTAACTTTTATTCAGCAATATTTTTTTAAATCGTGTAATCAATAAAAATAATTTATTCTTTTATTTATTTCTACAACTCTATTTTTTCTTTATTTTTATTGAAATACGATAAGATATAATTTACTTTAATTTGAACTTGTATTTTTAATGAATATTTTTATAATATTTTTAGTCGTTAGATTCTTGCAAATTAACGCGAAAAGAATCATATAAGGCTCAAAGAAAGAATTATCGAATGGAAAAGAAAAGAGTAGCCGATGAACTTTTAAGTTCTTTCAAAGATCCAACCGTTATTGTTATGAGTGATTGGTTAAAAGTTCGTGGCACATTGAAAAGTTGGACCAAGTTATGGTGTATTCTGAAACCTGGATTATTGTTGCTGTACAAAAGTCCAAAAACGAAGGTTTGTATTTGCATTTCTCTTTTCTTTTTAACTATTTTTTTTAACCTTTCTTATTGTATCTGCAATATTTATTACAGAGTAATCATTGGGTTGGAACGGTACTACTTAATACGTGTCAAGTTATTGAACGTCCGAGTAAAAAGGATGGATTTTGTTTTAAATTATTTCATCCGTTGGAGCAATCTATATGGGCTCCTCGAGGACCAGAAAAAGAAGCTATTGGTATATATCTCTATCATTATATACATTGTACATATACTGCTTTTGTGCAGCAATTTTTTTTGCAATATATTAATAGATAACACCTATAATCTAATCTTTAGATATAATAATGATATAATATGTATAACTGGGCTTGGTTCTTATCTATCAGTCTTATCTTAAATTCTGTGATTTTCTTAAACTT
>NW_017303846.1:0-1005 GCF_001594115.1 Trachymyrmex septentrionalis | reverse complement strand
CGAGCACGTCAACAACAGACGAAAACATTGATGAAGTGAAGAAAAGACCAGCGAAAGTCGTGAGCAGGCCCAAGCCGTGCACAGCAAAGCCAAAAATTATCAAGATCGAACCGGTCAACATAAAAATAAATAAAATTAGTTAAATTATATATTAGGATAACTCCGATATATACGCCGTACCTAACATAAATTCTATTCATTAAGTATTATTTACTATTTTTAAGATAAATGAACTATATTAGTAAAAACTTTGTCTACTACTACGAAAAAAATATTGAAATCCGAAATACTTATTTTTTATATTAAAAAAAAAACTTTTTAAAACCTTTGCATTTTTGCCGTACATTCCATAAGGATGGGATATATGGTTACTCACAGGGAGAGAAGGATATGTTATGACTCATAAAAAATTTACAAATAATGCTTATAAATAAGACATAAAATGACACAATAACTTATAAAATATGTTTACAAAGTTTTATTAAAGAATAAGAATGCTAAATATATGTGTTTTGAAGTATATAAAGTGATAGATAATTATTACTCTTAATATAATAACGAGAAGTAAACCACTGACCAAAATCCTGTACGCCAATGTCTAGTAATACCTAATTCCTGGGCATTACTGCCAAAATTTTATGTAATGCCCAGTAATGCTCAGTAATTCCCTAGTAATTCCTACTAATGCTCTAGTAATACCCTAGTAATGCCTGCTAATGCTCAGTAATGCTCGTAATTCCCAGTAATGCCTCAGTAATGCCCAGTAATGCCCACTAATGCCTAGTAATGCCCAAATAATGCCTAACAATGTTTTTATTAATAAAAAAAATAGAAAATTTAATCAATTCAATATAAAAAACATAGTTTTGCCATTATTTAGTTTGTATCGTGTTGCAGTTTTATATTTGTTGTATATTTTGTCACTGCTGGAAAAATATATCAAATTTAATATAAACGGTCTACTCAAATTTTAAATTAATTTAACACAAGGTGAATATATATATA
>NW_017303845.1:0-1002 GCF_001594115.1 Trachymyrmex septentrionalis | reverse complement strand
TATGATATTCCTTTAAGTGCAACAATAACACATTTGCCAATTTATTAATAACCTTTGTCTTATCTATGAGACTGGTTTTCCAAACAAGCCTGGTCAAGAACTTGCTTAATAAGTCCTGTGCTTCATCAGGGAATGATCTGTCATTACTTATATTCCTATACCACATTTCTACATACTTTGCATTAATCTCTCGTATTATTTCTGTTATGTTCAGCTTTTTTTTTCTTGTCAAAGGGTTTTCCTTACAGGTATCAAATGCTGTATCATTATTGCATGTAACAGTACCTTCTTGTACAGAATTCAAGTTCTTTTGGTTCTCACTTTGACTCTTGTAAATGACCTCTATACTTTTATCTTTGTTTACAGAAAATTCCGAACTTAACTGACTCACTAGTCTTTTGTATATCCACTTATTTATAAATCTTAAGGGAATCGGACTGTTGGCTTTTAGTGTAAGACGTAGCAAATAACAACTCAGCCATACAGATATAATTGTAATAAATACTGCCCAAGAGACAGAAATGTATATTGGCAGAGGTGTGAGATCTATCCACCCTTGTACAATCAAGGATAATATTGCAGCTGCTATACTAAAAATTAATAGTATTTGGTTCAACCAATTCATTGGTATAACTTTCTCCATTTTGTGCACTCTAATGCTTTCAATTAACAACAACTTAAGTGTCACATTTTGTGCTACAATAACCTGTCAAAATAAAAGAGATATATTTAATTTATTTTCAGCTAATAGTGTTACACCATATAAAATCAGGTTATATAATTAAGAGATACACTTGCTTTCGAATTGGTAGAATTATGAAAAATTCCAAACTTATAGAGAAAATCTAAAACATTATATGAAAAATTCTAAAAAAACGTTTATCAAAGTTGAGCCTTTCAAATACTGTTCAATTATTTATCAACTTAATTATTTATATCAATAATTACCGATAATTTTAAAAAACGTATCACATATGTGTCTTCCCACTTCACACACACACA
>NW_017303844.1:0-1001 GCF_001594115.1 Trachymyrmex septentrionalis | reverse complement strand
CTCTCTCTCTCTCTCTCTCTCTCTCTCTTCTACGTGTAACACCCTCTTCTTCTCTTCCTATCCTCTGCTCACTCCCACCCCCGGGGTCCTCGTCCCTCCGGGTGAGCACCGTAACACGTCCAATGGCGTGACGATCGCTGGTGCGGAGCCGTGTGCACGCGCATCAGGCCGCGATCTATGACTGATTAGGCAGAGATAGGCCGCGCGCAATTATCCGCACCTTGAAGAGAGTGAGACGCGGGAAATGGGTTGAACGATGAGTCGAACGTTATTGCGAACGAACGGGAGGAATAAGATCCGCCGGTGGAATTTGACATTCGATCGATACGTATAACGTACCCCGATCTCACCCTCATCGCGACACTCGAATAACCGGCGAACCTTCGCTGTCTTGTTTTTTATTATAGGCCCAGTTCCACGACTCACGGTTAACTCTTGACCAAAGTTCAACTTGTCTCTCTTTCCAATTGTGGAATTGGAAAGAGACAATGAATAGGTTGAGTCCCTCGGTTGAGAGTGTTAAACCGTGAGTTGTGGAACTGGGCCTTAGAGATTGTCAGGTAAAAGAGATTGGACACCGTACGACGCTTGGTCCGCCACACTTTTCAGGACCACCTGCTTAAGAATGAGATACAGTTGCGAGAATGTCTATCTCGTTCCTGTGTTAAACAGGTCCTGAGAAATATGACCAATCAAGATCGCGATCAGAAGTTGTCCAAAACAATGTCCAATCCCTACCTACTTTCTTTCAAATGAAGACAGAATAAAACTCGAATGGAATAATCCTTCCGTCCGTTTGATTCTACGTTGCTAATGGTGCGACGTTAACAGCCGTATGCACGCATCCGTATCGGACTCTGCAATTTCTGGCTGATTAGAGACCACGTTACGGTACGTCGAAGGTACGACGATCGCGTACGCGATTGTGCGAACGGAAAACAGGGTTTCGCGAAACAAATACCGATTGTAGCAACGTCAAGGTCCGCGCTAGCGAATAACGA
>NW_017303843.1:0-1001 GCF_001594115.1 Trachymyrmex septentrionalis | reverse complement strand
TTTAAAAAATAATAATATATTTTTTAAAGTTAATATTTCTTCCATATTGAACACATAAAAATACACATAAAAAAAGTTAAATAATAATTTCTTAAGAAATAGAAATAATTTCTTACTTATTTTTGGTTTTGCTCAATTATATTATGTATATATATTTTTTTAAATTAAAATACCAAAAAGTTCTTGTCTAATTTTTCAAAGAAATATGGAATATCGTATATGTGGATAGATATAAATTTATTAATAAATCTTGTATCCTTTTTAGAGTTATGGACATCAAAATTAAAAGCATTACTTCAAAGAATCCTAATGAAATCAATGGAACAAATCAATGGAACAAAGGAATGTTCACCTGACGAAAATGGTTCCTCGTCGTAGTATCTGGGATCATTCGGTTTCATCGCAAACGGGTGCTTCTCCTTGAGATTCGAGTCATCAAATTTATACGTGAATTCTGGTTCGGTCGCTCCCGATGCAGCTGCCGTTGCCGGACGTATAGGTGCTGCTTCCATTCCGCCCTCATGATGGAACGTTCCGTGATTGAAATCTATGTATTTTTTTTGGAAAGAGCCTAATGTGGACTCCATTGGATCTCTGTTCACATCGAAAATTTTCCCGTACCCGAGATCTTTGGAGAAACGGCCATCATTTTCATTCGACTGTTTCTCTTCGGAGTAAGTCGGACGCTTGAGATCCAAATTGAAATAAGACGAAAGGTACTCTGGTTCCGTAATTTGATTCTGACGATAAAAGTGCGTCAACCATTCCAAGAAATCCTTTCTATTGGACAGAAATTTTAAAAGGACTTCGCGCTCGTCCTGATGGTCCAGCAGACTGTTGTGCTTCTTATACATTGACGACAGGAACGTGGGCAGGTGCGACCGATGAAGACGCTGCTGAAGACGATGCGCCTCCAAATAACGGGCCAACTTCAGCGCAACATCCTCCGACGTTTCCGGAAGCGCATCTATGTAGTGTCAGTTTGAGAAAATAGAAAGTGT
>NW_017303842.1:0-1001 GCF_001594115.1 Trachymyrmex septentrionalis | reverse complement strand
TTAAAATAAAGACTATCTCGTCCACTAACATTGCAAACATTGGCTGATTTTACGCGAGATGATACTCGTACGTTAAAGGATGTTAAAAACGTGAATGGTTGGATATACTCAATAGTGACGACATGACCATTGAAACCTTGGATGTTGGTTATGAAGATATAGAATCTTTGAATAATCTATTAATATTACTAGTATTATGCGTTATGGAAAACATGCTAAAAATTATGCGTTACAGAATGTATTTAGAATATATAACTGGTAGCAATGTCAAAAAGAATTGTATCAATTTGAAAAAAATAAAGTATAAGATTTTTTTTTAATATGTTTTAATTTCTTTCCCCTTTCCCAGTAATTAAGAATTAATTAATAATATGATAGCTATTCGATAGTACGATTCAATAAGTATTCAAGTTAGCGAATAAGAAAGCGCGTGTCACGCTTCGCCATTTGTTTTATACTATTAAAAATTAGTTTTTTGATTGAGATATATAATTTTAACATGAGATTATTTTTTCTGTAAATAATACAATACCTTGCAAAAAATATTTCTGTTTTTTGTCGTATCTTTTGGATATGATTTCGGACTTTTTCATATACTTTTGACCGAGAGGCAATGCTAAGGATTCTTTTCGAAAGATATCAGATATCCAGGGACAGATCATTTCGATTGAATCAACTAAAAAACCCTTTAAATTTGGATAAGTAAATCTTGGGTCAATGCAATAAAACAGGTCTTCTAATGCACCTAAGTCACGTAGGTCACGTACAATTTTTTTGTTATACCTACATTTTCTCATGCAACCTCTGCAGTCAGTCGATCAGTGTGTCAGTATGTCAGCAGATTCTATCGCTGCAGCATTAGCTTCAAAACTGTGTAATTATATTGTGAAAAGAATGTACAACTTGCAAGAAACATTGGAAGTTACTTACGAATTTCCGGGGAGTGAGTCTTAGATATACACAGTGCGACAAATATGTTCCCGGACAGGGCCTGAAAATCA
>NW_017303841.1:0-995 GCF_001594115.1 Trachymyrmex septentrionalis | reverse complement strand
TGGTGATAATTTTAATTTACTTTTTCATAATTTTATTATATATAACAATTACATATATCAAAATATTAGTTTATATTAAAATTTTAAACCCATAAAATGAAATCATTAAGTATTACATCACTATAAGAGGAGAGGATTTCTTTATATTTTGAATATTATTAATTAGAAATGAAATGTATAAATTTAACCATATCAGAGAGATAGTCAAACAGTTTGTAAATGATAGTTTAAGTAATTCGTCTTTTTATTCTATCAAATAATAAAGTATTATTTTTTATAATATCTTCTTTTACACCAGAAGAGAACACGTGATTTCAATCGTCTTTAACATGGTAAATCTATATGATAAATCGAAATGATGAATCGAAAATAAGTTGTACTATGTCGGAGCGTTTTATTGAGTGGACGTTATAAATAACGTTTTTTAAATATGTAAGTTTGATGCCGACGAAAATATCTTTGAAATGAAAAATATGCCAATTTTATCGGCAAAACGTTTGCCAAATGACATGTAATGATTGTATGTCCTGTATGAGAAGCAGAACAATTTTTGGTGAGACAATAAAACGAGGAATTGCAATATGAAAAGAAGATAGAGAAGATGAGGATTTGATGTTAGAAGAAAGTGGAAAATATTAAAATATTTGACATCTGTGTAAGAAAAGACAGCAAGAAAGATGTAAAGAATATGAATATGACATGGTCATCATAACAGATGTCTGAGGTGTTGGGGGAAAAAGTTCGATGTTAGAGTACCCGAGGCACCTCGGGTAAAGAGTAACATTGGAACGGAGAAGAAATACATAAACAACATAGACGAAGCAGAATGTGCTAATGAATTTTAAGCCATCCAGAATACATACTATGAAGCTATGTGGCTGTGTTAACAAACGCCATAAGAAAAACGAAGATATGAATATTGAATGCGTTGAATAAGCAATTATTTTTTGGTTAAGAATAGGAATATATACTATATCAGCATAATAGAGAAATAA
>NW_017303840.1:0-988 GCF_001594115.1 Trachymyrmex septentrionalis | reverse complement strand
ACAATTGTGAACCGCAAAGTACAAGAGTTGGACAGCAGTACACTTTACCTATCTCCGCATATTTTTATATGCGATATAAAAGTAATCGGGTTTTATACGTTGGTGTATCAAATAATATCTTTACTTTGCAAACATGACTGAAATTAAAATTCCTCACAAAATTCTTTCAGATTTTCTTATTTCTAGTCGTCAAAGAAACGTGGAAGTATTACTTGAATACCTGAAATGTAGCTACGAGATAAGTGACGAACTTTCCGTGTCATTGAGATATAAACTCAATTTATTTCTTCCAATGTTTCTAAAGAAATGGAAAAACGCTTTTTATGATAGTAAAAAATTTAATGTAATGAATGAAACTTGGTTAATTTCTGAACTTACTGCCGAACTTGATCAACCACTTCCTGGTCGAAAATCCTCCACTGATTATGAGAGTAGCTCAAAATCCACAAAACGACGAAAACTTCTACGTATAGAAGAGATGTTCTCTGACGTTGAAATTCAGGAATCTTTTCTTCGTCGTTTAAAAGCGCGTGGCAATATTGGGTTGTGGGCAAAAATAAGGAGTCTTCTTTCTGATAATGAAGAAATTGACGATTATGTTGGGAACAATAACGTTGGTCGACTTAGTGATGAAGAAGCATTAGCCTTAATCGAAGATGCAAAACTTTCTAGACACCAATATGACATAATTCGTGAAAAAGCCAAGGCATTAAATGCCGATATTTACCCATGTTATAGAAGTTTGCAGGAGGCTAGAACAAAATGTTATCCGTTACAATCATCATTTTCCATTAGTGAAGATAGAGTGAGTATCAACTTGCAGGATTTAATGGATCATACAGCATCACGACTGCTACAAATCCCGCATATTTTGTCGAGACTAATCCAAATCGATGCACAAGTTATTTCATTGCATCTGAATTCAAAATTTGGGGGCGATGGAACTTCGGGGCATAATTTATATAATCAAACATTTACAGATTCGAGG
>NW_017303839.1:0-986 GCF_001594115.1 Trachymyrmex septentrionalis | reverse complement strand
GATCCGCGAATCCGCCGCGAAAAATCCGCCCGCGTGTATAGGCGCCTTTTCATCTCGTCGCAGTGGCAAAGTCGGCCGGCTGTTCGCGCATCCCCATTTGCAATATAATTGACAGATACATTAAGATAAACTGAATATTTCATCCACCCTTAAAGATTGAACCACATTTAGAAGTATGTTCCACGAATGCAACAGTTCACTCACAAAATCACCATTAATCGTCATTCATTACACCCATGCACTTCCGACATCTTGATATTACTGAGGGGCCTTTATATACATATATTGTTGCCGCCTGCCAGCGAATTTTCAAATTTATAATTCTTAATTTAAGAATAAATAGTTTGTAAATAATGCGATTGAGTTTGTTAGAATCATATAATGATTTTAGAAATAAGAATACAATTTTAAGAATAAAGTATACTTTGCATCTATTTATTATTGATGCCAGTGAACATTTATAATTGAAGAGAACATTTTACATTTAAATGAAAGTAAATTCAAGAATAAAAATATATGTGAATCAGGAATTTATTTTTTTTGTGTAATTATTAATAATAATTGATAATAATAATTTGGCGGATCCGAGTACAGGCCAATACAACTGTATAAAATCAGCACGCGTTACACAGAAGTAAGAATTACAATTATCAATAAGAGCCTACGCTAGGAAGTGATAGCGAATAATTGTGAGAAAGATATGTGAATAGTGCCATGAAAAGTAACATGGTAATATACATATATCGCGTAAGAATGGAGATGCTTGTAAAGCATCTTTGACACTTTTTAAAGATACAAAGCTAAATTGTAAAAATAAATTGTACAGAATTTTTTCAGAAGTTTTTAATATCGTATTTTCTCATGTTGGTGAAAAATAAGAAAATGCAATACTAAAAAGTTGATGAAAAATTCTGAAAAAATTCTTAGAACTCTATGAGGAGAAAATAAATAATTTTTGTCTCTTGCAGTTTTTCTATAAAGTTGAT
>NW_017303838.1:0-984 GCF_001594115.1 Trachymyrmex septentrionalis | reverse complement strand
ACCATCCTGCTTATTCATCTCTTCTGGCTCGAACTATCTTAAATCAAAGATTTTCTAACAGATGGATAGGTATTCACAGCACTCTGCAAGAATGGTCACCACGTTCATCTGACCTAACGCCTATAGATTATGATTCACTACCACGCAACAAATGATTTAATACAAAAGATACAAACAGCAATTGAAAAAATAACACTTACAACGTTATCGAAGGTGCGAGAAAACTTAATGCGGAGAATTTGATTATGTGCAAAAGAAAATGGAGGATATTTTGAACATGTTCTATAAAGGAAAATATAATATGTTACATTTTACATACATATATTATATAAATATATCATATACTTTATTACATATTGTATGTATTTTATATATTATATATATAAACATAATAAATATATGTTAGATATTAATATTATATTAATATAAAATTATGGACGTTATAGAAATAAAGTTACCGACTCGAGCCTCATTAATATTTATAATACTGACGTATTTATTTAATTTTGCTTCTTTCGCCAAACTTCTCAAAATACCGTGTCTATATCCATTTTTGGAATATCGACTTCGGAGCATGAAGTGAACTGCAACGCTTATGAAATTATAATATTTATAAACATAATAATTCCAATAAATTTCAAAATTGACGGAGATAACCCACAATAATATAATTCTATATAGAAAGCATCTATGGAAGCTCCAAAAGTACTATTGTTGTCTGTTGAAGTAGAACATTTTGTACTACAAATGAATGTTTCGTATTTTGAGAAGTTTGGCGAAAGAGGCAAGATTAAATAAATATGTCAGTAATATATATTAAACGTAATGTAACTCGAATCTGTAATTTTATTTCTATAACGTCCATAATTTTGTTAATATAACATTAATATAATATATAACACATAGGATATTTATTACGTCTACATAATATATAAAATACATAGAATATATAATAAAATATATGGTATATGACATATTCATATA
>NW_017303837.1:0-983 GCF_001594115.1 Trachymyrmex septentrionalis | reverse complement strand
TTGGGTTCTATTTTAAATTGAATTTTTTATTATGACTGTTATTTTATCTACATACCTTTAATAATAAAATCATTAACATTAGTTAGTTGTTTAATAGGAGTAGTTTTATTAATATTAGTAATTATATTTAGAAAGTTTATATGTATATATTATTATATATATTTTTATACATCTATGTGATTTTTAAGGAATTTATATAGATGGGTCTATAAGCCAGTGAATGAGGTTAGGTTGGTGGTTTTTAATATAGATAAAAGTTGAGTAGAGTTTGTAAGAAAGTTTTTTATTATTAGGTTTATTGAAAATAAATTTTATTATATATATTATAAATTATATATATTTATATTTATTTTTATTTTTTTAGTAGTAAGTATAGTATTATTTATTTAAAGTAAGAATTTATATTTAAATAGCTTATAGTAAAAGTATAATATTGAAGATATTAAGAAAATTTAATTAAAAATTTTTAAATAAATTATAAATTTAATTAATTTTATATTGAAAATATAATGTTTTTTTAAACTATATTTAATGTAAGTATGAAGTAACATGATAGTATCATAATTAAATGAATTAGAAGTTCATCTTTGTTTACTTCAACTAGAAATTTTTAATTTTTCAATTTTATTATTAACAATAATATACCTCTAATTTGGTTTTAGTTAAAAATATTTTAAAGATATATTTATATAATTAAATATTTTTTATAAATAAATAGTGTAGGATTTATTTGGGGTTATAATATGATAAAGTTAAATAATAATTAAATTCTTAGATTATATTTATTAATAATCAATATTTAATTCGAAGTTAAATTGTAATAATTACTTTAAGAATTTAATAATAAATGAGCAGATTAAAAATAATTAAATATTATAGATTTAAATATAAATGAATTTATTTATGTTTTTATGTATATATGTATTATGTATAAGTATTGAAGGACTGTATAACGTGTATATTTAATTTGAAAAGGGGGGGGG
>NW_017303836.1:0-981 GCF_001594115.1 Trachymyrmex septentrionalis | reverse complement strand
GCATATAATAAATTGTTAAATCTTTATTTTATTTTTATATTACGTGATAAAACGACTATGACAATATGATAACAGATTTGTATGACTTAAACAAATAGATTTTTTACTGCTTGATTGTGTCTCTGTAAACAGCAATTGATAAGCAAACGTTCCAAGTAAGGTTCCCAAAATAGGACCAACCCAATAAATTTAATTAAACAAACAAAAATTAGATAGAAGTTTAAGAAAAAATTAAATTAATATAAAATTAAATTATAACTATTATTTTGAAATACATTTTACTTTTATATGATAAATCGTAATATGTATAGTTTTTAATCTCAGAATGTTATTCCTAGAAATGTAAAAATAACGGTACTTTTACTTCGGAGAAAAGAGTATCAAGTAAAAAAACTAGTTTTTAACTGTAAATAACGGTATTTTTGATAAAATTACATAAAAAAACATATAATTATTTTAATATAATTATTTGAACAGCAGATATTTTATATTTACAAGTTAAATAAATGATATTATTAATACAGGTAATACTTTACAAGCATAATAGACACACACATATTTTGTTGCATATTGGTTATAATTGTAATCTATATTTTAATTATTTTGGATTCTTTTTAATTATTTTGAGACAAAATCCCAGTATAATATTTATTCAAGAGTAATTAGAGATTCAATGAACGTTATCTCACTAATTTATAAATTTAGAATATGTATAATTACAATCACAGTATGCAACAAAATAGTGTCAATTAGTCTAATAAAGTATTATTTGTATTAGTAACAGTATGGAACACTTACTTAACTTTTAAAATTAAAGTACAGCATAAAATATCATAATAGTGAAAGGTAAAGTATATTTATGACCACCGATACTACATATATTAATCATTATACATTATATTATTTTAACTTTTGTAACTGTTTCTACACAAAAATCTTACGAATAAATGAAAAAACTAAATTCTGAATCAATAATACAGC
>NW_017303835.1:0-981 GCF_001594115.1 Trachymyrmex septentrionalis | reverse complement strand
TACTATTCTGATATTGGGTATTATATTTCAGGTAAAAACAGAATATAATATTGTGTAATAAGATACCATTTTGCAAATCTTTTCATTATCAAGTAGTCTATCTCATTATTACGTAATATAAGTGTTATATAAATTTATAATTTTTTATAAGTGTATAATTAAAAATAAAATTACTATTGATAGTTCACAACGCTAATGACATCAAAATGTACTTCAAATCTCAGCAAGGTCCTTTCTTCTACGTCTTACTTTATTTTTTGCATGATAATTTACGGCTCATTCCGTGTTAACATCAAAGTTGTAAGTTGATAACTTACAGAATATACATTTGCATCATAATCATCCATGTCCAGTGAATTTTTGTATATTACATATCAAATTTTATATATGAAACATTTGTTATATAATATTATAAAAAAAAATATAATATGAAATTATTGAAATAACAGATAAAGGATGTATTAATGCAATTTGAGAATATATGGAATCAAGTGAAAGATAAAAACGAAGCTGCTATTATAAAAGAATATAATTATATTGCAAGACGTGACACAATTATACTCACAAGTAAAAAAATATTTTTAGATCTATGTTTACAATTAATATGTAATTTGTGATTAATACTTCTACATATTGTTATATATGCATAAATTCTATTAAAGTATTTGCCATATGTATGAGTTTACAATGATTAATAACATTAGTATGCAATTTGAGCAATAACATATATAGCACAAATTGCATAAATAATATACAGAGTAATTCTAAATAGTGCATGCATGTGTGCGCGTGCGTATGCGCTAAATTGTATAAATCTTGATAGGTTTATATTACAGAATTTTTAATAAAAAAATTTCTAGTATTAATAAAAAAGTTTTCTAATATTTTTTTAGCATTTGCCGTTATTAGCGGATCTATTTGTACTATCGGCCAGTATTTATCGAATCTTATTGTTTTACCAAAAAATATATCTCGTCTACC
>NW_017303834.1:0-975 GCF_001594115.1 Trachymyrmex septentrionalis | reverse complement strand
ATAATATATAAAAAGAGCTTGATTCTACTCATAAATTTAATAAGAATAGACTGCGCATTTTTATAAAATTGTCACTATCGATTTAGAAAGAATGAGATACACTGTTCATCACTGCTTTTACCTAATATATTAGTAATTTCATTAAAACAATGAAATCAAAATAACAACTTAATTTTTAAAAATGTATTAAATTATTTAATCTAAATGTATTTAATCTAAATTTATTATATATATAATGTAACTTATTTACTTACATTATTCATATCTGTTTACATTTTTATTTAAGTTTGCTAATTGAGTAGAGCATACGCGTTAATATAGATGTTGTTTATTTTGAAACTAAATACAAAAATAAATTGCGATTCATGATTACAATGGATACATTTCGATACACATGGAGGTTAAGAATAACAAAATGTTATTTAATTCAAGGGATTGGGTTACCTTTGATATGTAACAATGTAGCATATCGCTCTTTCTTTCTCTCTCTAAAAAATATCGAGTTAAAGAGAGCTGCTGATATATTCCATTCTTTTTAACCACACATACTAAGCTCAGGGAATGCGTATAGTCTATGTCTATTACGTCTATAATTCCACCGAGTACGAAACAGTTGAAGTGCATGGAAACAACGATGTATAAACTCGCGAGTGTCATCTTTAGAAATTGATCTTGCATAACTTGTGCGTCTTGGACAAACTATACTTGACGATTTATTAACGACAATGGCTAAACGCCAGCGATTCGTAAAAGTTTACAAGATTTACAATCTCATCGATCCTTAGATATGTAAAATTTTAAATGCGTATGTTGCGTGTGTGTCGACGTAACGCTATCAACTCGCGAATGTCATCTTTACGAGTTTTGATCGCGGATGACACATCGATCGCGCACAAACTACTAATCTTTAAATTATTACAACCCATGGCCACGTGTCAACTTGCGTGATTTATTTAGAGAAATTCAATTGTGCTT
>NW_017303833.1:0-972 GCF_001594115.1 Trachymyrmex septentrionalis | reverse complement strand
TGTGTGTGTGTGTGATACTGACGAGTGTAGCAGAAAATCAACATTGGAGGAAGTCACCTAATTACCATTATTATGTCAGTAGCTTCCATAATTAAAAAACATCAGAATGTATACGTAATCTACCTACGCCATAGTCTCTCTCTGATGTTCCCGAGCGGGTAAGAGCAGAACAAGAACCGTAAAGAAGAATCTCGGCAACGAGATGTAATTCGTGATGCGCTCTGTAATTTATACGTGGCGTCGGAAATAAAAAAGAATAGCGCGTAATCGCGATGATGAAAGTCGAAGGATGAGCGGTAAAGAAAGGAAAGGTCTGCTGCTGAAACCTTTGCCCTCTGTATGTACGTACAGTGACTTACGTTGCGCGCCATCAAATGCTCCGCCCCGACTTTCAACCTATCTCACACCGAGGATCCTTCGTTACCCTCTTGTTTCCATTAGATGTGATGTAGTGTGTGAAACTCTTTATCTACTCCTCTTACGGATCCGTACTATCTACTACGGTCACCCTCTTGTTTTCCCACCCCTTGTTCAGTTTCGTCGAATAACGTTGGACTGACATAGTATTATGCAATGCATATACATTCAAACAAAACGTTGTGTTTTGACTGGATGCAAATGAGTGTAGTGAATCCACAGTTGGAATAATTAAATATGTTGCTGATAACTCTAGATACTTTTATATTATTTACGAACTTTGTGAAAATATTGGTTTAGATTTTCTCATAAATATGCGTATGAAATATCATTCGGATTAACAACAAATGTTAGAACCGTATGGCTCAATTTTGATAAACTTTTTGTAACTAGAAATATTAATTGTATTACTGATGGCAGCAAATTAATTACAATGTTTGTGTAAACAATCTCTAGAATTTTGATTAATGGGTCAATTCTGATCAGAATCGTAAAGTTTGTAACTTATTATCATAAGAGAACTTAGACTGGAGTTGTAATTTTACGCGTACCATA
>NW_017303832.1:0-971 GCF_001594115.1 Trachymyrmex septentrionalis | reverse complement strand
AGCCTAAATATTTTTCGAGTACGTCTCGTCATTTACTAATTCATGTTAATGATTTGCATATTATTTTGTTATGTTGCTTTAGATTAATAAATTATGACTTTTTCTTAGTGTCTTTTTCTAATAAATAATATTGATAGAGATCAGATTAATATTTTGAGTGTAACAATTTATGAAAAAATTATTTAAATTTGGATTTTGAAGTATTATTAATATATATTTGTTGGCACAATTTTTTATTTTCGTATCCGGATTTTGAAATTATTAGACCAGCTTTAAATATTAAATAAAAAATGATTATCTGAAAAATAAAATATACCAGAAATTTATTTCAAACATAGCTTCTGATTTTTAATAATATAACATCAAGTCTCTGGTATCTTTAAATTAATTTATTGCTATAATATTTCTTTAAAATCTAATACATATAATAATAAACGATATTATTATTGCATAATATTATATATATCAAATATAATAAAAATTTGTGATTCTCTATTTATGAAAATATATATAGCTTAATACATTAATTTATAGTAGATTAATGTTGTGGTAAATTCTATCGCAAATTAATAAATATAAAGTTTATATAAACTATATTCAGAAATTGATCTCAATAATACATTCGTTTACTAGATCTTCCAGATTTTATTATTCGAATATAATACTGAAGAACTTATGTTATGTTTTGTAATTATATCTATCTGTTTTATATACATGTTTATGTCCAATTTGGTCGGACAGCAAATTATAGATCATAATAATTACATATTTGTCACTGCGTAAGTAATATAATTGTATTGCATTATAGTAATATATTATAAAAGAAATTCAGTGGTTTATTACTCTTAACGAGTGTAACGCTACAATTATACAGTCGTTTAAAGTTACAAAAATAGATCCTAAATTACTAGAGAAATGAAAAATATTAGTAATTAAATTTTGAAGTATTACTATAATATAATACTTAATAA
>NW_017303831.1:0-970 GCF_001594115.1 Trachymyrmex septentrionalis | reverse complement strand
TCCCCCCCCCCTCCGCTGATCGTTAGTCATCCGAGTATCGTAACTGCTGCCTCGACAGAGGGACTGACTTCGAGAACCGAGGACGAAAATCGGCAGCTACAAAACTTCCTCGACAAAGAGCTGTCGAAATTCGATAACGTACAAGGCCACACGTCACACGCAACATTAGATACGCGTTAAAGCGGGTACTTGTTCGATTAAACAAAGATACCGCTCCCGAAATTCCACCATGCAAGCAATAATCGACGTCGGAAAGAAAGTAAAGCAAATGTTGCAGGACGGTGTCATAAAACCGGCAGTAAGCCCATGGAGTTTACCGGTAGTTAAAAAGAAAAACGGGAAAAATAAATTTTTTTATCGATTTCCGCCGCGTGAACAAAGTTACCGAACCTGATCCAAAGTCTCCGCTTCCGCAGATAACGGCGGCATTAGATAAGCTGCGCGGAGCATGATACCATGCACGACTTGAAGAATGGTTACTGACAAGTGCCACTAACATCGGACAGCAAACCAGTCACCGCGTACGATACCGGGAAAAGGGTTATGCCGTTCAAATTTCACTCAGCACCGATCACGTTCTAGCGCCTCTTAGATACCGTTTTAGACCCCGAGTTAGAGTCGCATGTCTTTGTATATCTAGACATAATTATCATTAACATAAACGTTTGATGACCATTTAAATACACTCCGGAAAGTTTTTCGACGACTCAGAGATACCAATCTAAAGATAAATCCGGAGAAATGTAAATTTTGTGTAGATAAACTAAGATATCTCGGCCACATAGTAGACAGAGAGGGCATTAGAACCTGATAAAGTCAAGGCGATACATAACTGGCCAACTCCGAAGATTGTAAAACAAATCCGACAATTTTTGGGCGTAGCTTTTTTGTAGCGTCGTTTTTTAAGATTTTGCAACTGTAGTCGCTTATCATTTACGCGCAAAAACGCACGATGGAAATGGATAAGGAC
>NW_017303830.1:0-966 GCF_001594115.1 Trachymyrmex septentrionalis | reverse complement strand
TATTATTAGTTTATTGTTGTTAATGAAAGTTCAATATAACGAGAAAAATTCTAAATAAAATGTTTATTTCATAAAATGTCATTCTTTGATTTTGTTTGATTACTATGTCAGTAAATAAATATATTCTAGAACGCATTGCAATGCTGTTCGCCAATGGAATGTTCCGTTTGCGCTTTTATCAAATGAGTCATGCTCCGTTTTTCTCTCTGAGAATTTAATTCATTACGTTCATTATAAATAAGGCCATGTACATTACAAGCATTCATAAGTGACACTCTTCTCAGAATGAGAACTTTATATGATAACTCCGTTTGGTGACTCCGTCACCGAATCTAGCTTATGAATACATTGTGCAAGCGGTCAAAGTAAATGTAGACGCGGTCCATGTTTTTTGTTCCATGATTTCATTCCCTAAATGGTGGCAGTTCGAGTTTACGAAATTGCAGTCACTGCAATTATACATGCGTGCATATATAGTATATTCCCATATAAAAATGGGACAATGAGTACACTGCAAAGACAATTGTGGGAAATCGCCTTTTGCAATCTTGTAATTTTCTTTTAGTCGGCGATTATTCGTTGTGTAGAAATAGACGTTTAATATAATATAATCGAAATAGATATAAATATACATTTTTTCATATAATGTTCAATTTCATAATTGTTATTAATAAGTTTTGCGGTGTGCACGCGATAATAAAGAAATGGATTAAAATTCTAACTTCTATTGTACATTATGACAAAAGATGTATTCAAAAATAATTCTGAGGAACGTTAGTGCCTATTACAGTTCTTTCTTTCAATATTTTATTCAACAATATTTAGGCTCTAATTTTTTTACTTTTTATAATTTTAGCAATATTCAAGTAACATAATGTCACAGTGAAGTTAAAGCAGATGTAAAATTAGATAAATTTTCGTCAAGCTGACATCATCTTGATTTTACCATGATCGTTATGATCGAGT
>NW_017303829.1:0-964 GCF_001594115.1 Trachymyrmex septentrionalis | reverse complement strand
ACCCTATGAGAAAATTATCGACTTCATACCTAATTGAATTATAACGTGCATGCAGTCAATAATTTTCTCATAAGGTAAAAAGCTGGTTCAACGACTCTGGTTCACCCTGTATATGTCTAATGATAGCACTATTTTAAATGTACGTTTAAAGTAAATTAACCGAGTCAATTTTTGGTATATCAGTATTCCTGATTGCTCACCCACACAATCGCGCTTATATCTCAAGATACAATTGTCCGTTTGCACTGTTCATCTTCTGGCTGGTCACACTCGAGACGTATAATACTTCGTCAAAGAGTGGAAACGACGAAACGCCTCTGGAGATACTAATTGATGCATCCAGCATTGCAATCACCTTCATACGGCATTCGTGGCGTTTATTTACCCGCGTAGTTACATCTGAAATCGTACAAAATGCGTGGAAATGATCGCACTCGATTTAAGAGATAGTTTCGATCGTCTCGGCTGATCGTGTTCGCGACGCACCTGCGACCGTTAAGAATTCCCGAGTTACACTCGGTTGAGGAAACTGCTCTATCGATAGCGACGTGACACGCGTGCTAATTAGCGGATTAAGTGATCGTCCATTCCTCATACGGCACTGTCGACAACGAACACTGTTACAACGTATCAACGCGTAATGGCGTCCTCAGCGTCAGATACAACGAGCAATCGTTTTTTCGAAACTCGCGATTACTTCGCGACGCACTTCGGACCGATAATAAGTGAAAAGTGAAAACATTGGGGCGCGTCATCAAGATGGCGGAGCAACGCGAATTTTTTTACGATCAACGGTTATGTTCAACCCGATGACACTGACCTCGTCGTCACATATTCCCGAGCTAACAATGCCACAGTGACTCTTAACATAACGCGAGATGCTCAGAAACGACATTTATGGCTCGATTTATCCCACAGGTCGCTCTCACGTGCACTTTAAGTAAAATAAAATTAAAAAAAAAAA
>NW_017303828.1:0-957 GCF_001594115.1 Trachymyrmex septentrionalis | reverse complement strand
TATAATACCTATTTTTTATATAATAAAGATTACAAACAGAAAATAATTTTTAATATTTTATATAGAATAGGTATCACTTGTTTACAGTTCTCTCCGATTACATACAAAACGATTCGTCAATGACTAATCCTTAAAAAGGTTTGATGTATATAATTTGTTCATTCAAAAAATGGAACTTGAAGATTGAGATTGCATAAAATTATATCAATTAGAATAAGTATTTACTTTTATCATTCTGGTTAATCAAATATTATGCAATCTTAACAATATGGCGGCTTTTATCTGAGACGTTTGATTGACGTTTCGATTTTTTTATCTGTACAACTATGTTTTGACTGGATAAGACTTTAAAGAAGAAAGTTTTGAAAATTAAAAATATTCATGAAAATAGAGAAAAAATAGTTAAAAATCTAGTCAATCAATATTTAATTCATAATTTTTTATTTGATATTTTTATATCAAATTGCAAAAAATATTCGATATTATTGAATAGCGATAAACATCTCTAATATAATGTTATATGTGTAGTTAACAAATATGTGTACCTTAAATCTCTGAGTAAAATATTATGACAAAACTTCTATATAATTAATGAAATAACAAGCAAATGAATAACAAGCAAATAATTTTAATTTATTCAATCACACCTATTAGACATACAGAATAATGTCTGCCTAAGCTTTTATCTTACAATTAGTAAGCGGATTAATAGCACATTAATTTTCAATATTTGCTCGCGCATTCACGCGTGGAATCAATACATTAATTATCACCTGAAAATCAGACGGCTGATGTTAACTGGTACTGGTTTTGGTTCTAAATGAAATTTGCGGTGAAAGAAAACGTCGATATCTGCACAGATTCAATTAATTTTTCCATTTCTGGCATTTTGATGAACGAACAGATTCTTTCAAATTTTAATTACGATCGACACAAGTCAGCGTATATCCAAAACAG
>NW_017303827.1:0-956 GCF_001594115.1 Trachymyrmex septentrionalis | reverse complement strand
CTACATCGATTGATCGGCGAATAAAGAAATTATATATTTGCTCTTTCAACCTTAGATTGCAAAATTATAATCATTTCCGGTTAAAAGCATTGATTTTCCGACAGATTTCATTGTCTTACGGTTATAAAACAAAAATAACATATATTGTGCTCATTAGTCATTCTTCTATATAAGCATTGTTTCCAAATTTACAAACATTTATCGCGTTAGTAAAAGTGACGATCAAATTCGACTACCTGTACATTTTGCTAAGTGTTTTTATCAATTTTATTTAAAAAATAATGGACAAGATGACTGTAGATCCATCCAAGTCGATTCCTGCATTTTACGCTGGACAAAGTATACTTTTGACTGGTGGAACAGGATTTCTGGGTAAAGTTTTTATCGAAAAAGTTTTACGATCTTGTCCAGATGTTCGCGAAATATTTCTATTAATGCGACCGAAGAAAGGATTAAGTATTAAAGAAAGACTCAGTAAAATATTAAACCTACCAGTAAGTTGGATATACAAAAAGAAATTTTTGTAAAAAATTTTATATTTCTTTAAATTAGTTAAGTTATTTTTACGTAATTTTAAAAAAGTGTTTGATAGAAAAAATTACTTTTGAACGAATTACTAAATGCTATTTTAATGTTATCACTGAAAATAATCATCCTTCAAAAGAATGTTTGTAAATTTTCCAACTAGTAAATAACAAAATATTGAAATGCATTAGTTAAAAATTAAACATTTTATTTTTATAAAAGATTGATTAAAAATATGTTAGAGTAATTGTTACAACAGAGAACGATACAGATTTATAATTTATAACGCCTCTCTAATTTAGCTATTTGAAAAATTGCGCGAGGAGCGACCTTCGAATTTTGAGAAATTAATTGTAATTTCTGGTGATGCCAGTGAGAAAAATATGGGTTTGTCGGCTACGGACAGGCAAATGCTGGTTGAAAGAGTGACT
>NW_017303826.1:0-955 GCF_001594115.1 Trachymyrmex septentrionalis | reverse complement strand
GAACGGGAAATAAACGCATTCGCACATCGTAATAAAATTAACGATTCTTCCTTCTTACAAGAGGCCTTCGATAAAGTAAATATCATAAATTTACATCGTTCAAAATATATCGAATCATTTCAATGTGGGCAGTAAACTTGAGACCCGTTTAGAAGGCTTGGCACCTATAAAACGAAACTTCCAGGAAACTTAATTTGATATATTACCTTTGCACACATTTCTCTGACGAAAAAATAGTACATTATTAAAAGTGACTGAGCTATTATGCATAATATTAGATCAATGACTAACGCCGTCCGAAATAAAACCTTTTGACGTGAATGAAAATCTCGTAGGAGTCATTCTTAAAAATAGTACCTTGAAATTCTAAAATCTTTTCGAATAAAACACATCAGCAATCAGTTAGACATTTATCATTATTACGAATTGATCCTGTGTAATTTGGTTTACCCATCCATGCGTTCCACATAATAAATTTAGTCTAAAGTGTGTAATTTTTGAGAGATAATTACATTCAAATCTTGATGCGATGCTAATAATACGCAATCTATCTGTTGCAATATTCGTAGCTATTGCTCTACATAAGTACGAACCGATTGCATTCTGATATCGCAACGTACGAGTTATACGCTCGGATGTTGCGTTATAGATGACTGTGTATAAACGTTACGCGACATATATCTATGGCAAGCGTATAGATAAAAATTTGATATGGCTATATCTTGATGACCGCAACTACTTTCCAAACGTTGCACGATCTTCTAACTAATCCGAAAAGAAAGTGAACATGATGCACTCGGCGATATAAAATCGACTCAATTTTATTCTTCGCTTTCGATTTCCTCGTAGATGGAATCGCGTCATTTGCCTTCTCTCAATGAGGAAGGCAAGGATTGGCGAGAAATTGCTTTTCGCAATCGAGATACCTTCCTCTTGTTTTTTTCTCTCTCTCTCT
>NW_017303825.1:0-955 GCF_001594115.1 Trachymyrmex septentrionalis | reverse complement strand
AACTTGCCTCTACATGTGGATCCAAAATCATACGATGAAACTAAGGGAGTGTTCGAGAACGAGCTTCGTATGAGTTGCTCCGTTACCGGGCACCAAATATTGGACGAAGGTCGTCGTAGAGATACCTGGTGTTCTGATATCGATAAAACCAGCTTTTGTTCATGCAATCAAGAAGAGGAAGACGACGATGCCTTTGAGTTTATTCAGATGCCTACTTTGGGAAGTAGGGATGAATCGCTTACGCATTCTGAGGAGCTCACTGGCGAGCAACGACGACACGACAGCAATCGGGATTCACCCAGCTTCGAACTCTTGTCAGAGTCGCCCTCGCCTACACCTACATGCTTCATGCACTTCAACGAAGAACATTTCTCGGCGAACGAGGGAAATCCGAACGAGTATGAATCTTTTAGCTTTCTTAACTCACGGTACAGCTCCATTTTTGTGATAGATATTCACGGTAGAATCTACAACGATTATGAATTAGCAAAGCTCAATTGGCAAAGCGTTAACGCTGATTTGAAAAAACGAATTGATAAAAAACGTAATTTGTACATAACAGACCAACTTCAGAATACTCACTGTTCGAATCCAATCCTAGAGCAATCAAACGAATGGAAGAAGAATCCTCGAGATGACATTGGGTGCAACTCTCGCGACAACGTGAGCAACTCGTACGACGACGTGAGAAACTCGCATACGAGTTATCTGACCGTGCAAACTCACTGCGACTCAAAGTCGCAATCACAATGTAGTTGCCAGTCGCAGACCGATTTGAACGACTTCACACAAAGCTTCCACTCTCACACCACATCGGTTACTGACACGACCGACATTTACACTGAGGCTTATGGCAACGATAAATACGACGAGCAAGTGATAACGACTAAGAACGTACGAGAAGCGGGAACAGGAACAGCGGCAGCAACATCAACAGCAACAGCAACGGCGACAA
>NW_017303824.1:0-951 GCF_001594115.1 Trachymyrmex septentrionalis | reverse complement strand
TGACCAATCATAAGAGCCTTCGCGTAGATTACTTTTATTAGATACACCAGAATAACGTTTGTCATTGGCTTGCATTGACTGCGCATCTGTAAGTTCCACTCCATGGGACATAGGAAACTAAACTCCTGCGGATTGAAAATCACACATACATACAGGGACATTGCTCTGTCTTCATTTTGTGTACCCATTTTGATTTTGATTTATATTTATATATATTTTAGATATTTTCGTCTTTCTGTACACTATATATACACATTCGTGTTGTAACCACATTGACCTTTGTATTTATCTGGGGACTTAATTAATTACCTTCAGGGTCATGTTCAGATTCCCACCCGAGTATCGCTAACTGGGTGTCACTCTATTCTTGTTACCAAATGTTAAACAAGAATAACATAACACCCGAAGAACATTCAGATGGGAATCCGAACACGCCTCAGCATGTTGATTAACTATGCGCTTATAAGATAAGGTTTCTCCATTTAAACCAGCTTAATGAGATTAATTTTTATAAGTATACATATGTACATGCACACGCGCCATGCAGGCATTGGCGGAATCCGCAAAAGAAATAAATTTACGCAACAGAAAACGGCAGAATCGGCAGAATGAAGCTACGACCAATCACGAGCGTTCCGCCAATTCCGCATCATAGAATTCCGTATCCTTAAAATAAGCTAGAAATGTCGGAAAATAAGTTTGCCAAATTGGCAACACTGGACAGTTACAGAGGGTGTATTCCAAACCGGATTAGCTTAACATCTGTATTCATAATCCTTCCTTATTTTAAGGGAGGAAGCCTCCATGAAGAATTCCTCGATTCTCCAAGGTCTGCTTGTTTCATAAATGAATCTCAAATTTTCCTTTCTAAAGGAAAGAATATTTTTGGGATTTTAGTGTATTACTGGGGATAGTGTATTACGAGCTGCTCCAACCCAACCAAACCATCAC
>NW_017303823.1:0-950 GCF_001594115.1 Trachymyrmex septentrionalis | reverse complement strand
ATAATTAAGACACATATACAAGTGTACAAAGTTTTTTTAATGATTCAAGATGAATAAAAATTGAGATAAGGATTTATTTAATTGGAAAAATTTCAATATTATGTAAGAATCCATATTTTAATATTATGTAAGAAAGTAATAATTAAATGTTACATTTACAAAAAAGCAATGTAGTAAATTATTTTAATTAGAAGGTTATTGAATGGGGTCCACCACACTATTAACAGTAATTGCATAAAATTTTTAATATAAATATTGAGAGACAGAGAGGAAAGTAATTAAAAAGAGTTATTTAATTACTAATATTTATCGATGTTTGAATATTATGTAAGTAATCGTTACGTGTTATGCTAATAAAAAGATGTACTAAAAAATTTCAATTTTCTTTCATTTCCACATTAATTTTCCACTTTATTTTTCTTTTCTTCATTTCCGATCTCTCTCATTCTTCCCGAAACATCATAATTAAAATTTTAGTTTTGTAAAAACGTAAAGAGCTTATTTGAGTTGGAAAAACTGTAGAAAATAAGGAATAATTGTTTTTTAGCATATACTCTGAAATAATCTCAAAGTTATTGCGAGAAAAAAATACCGAGGGGTGAGTGTTTTCGCTTTCAGAGAAACTTAAAGCATTTATCAATCTTCATCCCGCTCATCTATCTCTACGTGCGAAACTCGTTATCTAGCAGAAACCTCTCGCTTATGCGGCTTTTTGATCCTAAAATAGCCGAAGAAGTTGGTATCAAGGTTTGTGAGCAAAAATACTGGTTACGTAACGGCCGTAAAATTCTGCGCGGATTAGAAACGCTTGAGTTAGCGATATGCTTTCGCTTCATTCGTCGTTGAGGCTGATTCAAACAACGTATATCTACGAGCGCAGCATCAAATCAAGCAGATTGGCTGAAAGATAATTATCGATTAAATTGTCCCGAAAAGAGCTCACAGAAAAA
>NW_017303822.1:0-950 GCF_001594115.1 Trachymyrmex septentrionalis | reverse complement strand
TACACAAATTTAGAAAATATGTCTTGATAATAAAATTGTGATGATATTAAGATAGTCTTTAAATATACAATAAGTTCTAATTTAATACAAAGCTCAATGTTAAATTAGAATTAGATTCAATGGTAACGAGATATAAGTCATATTTACTGTGCGACAGCGGAATGTATCATCATGATGCCCTTTTTCGGTGATCGAGAATTGCCGTATTAACTTGAAATCCTCTCGGATCGAAGATACACAGGTGGACTTTTTTTCTTTTATATCCAACAAGTCATAAAGCATATAACTGCGCGATCCTGGTGGTATTAAAACGATCTTTGAGCGAACGAATTTCTAACTAACTATAAATATGTCTAAGTTATATCGGTGAACTGTCAAAAAGTACGCTTTTTTGGGTGTATCGGTTTCTCAAAAATGAAATCTCGTAATGCGATCGAAAGGCCAATGGCCATTTCACAAAAGAGTGCCGAAAGACTGTTACGACCGAGAAGAAATATGTTATTCCCTTTATCCTCGTCCTTCGGCCTTTTCTGTCTAGTAGAGGGTCACTTTAATTTTTGACCGGCTGTTGAACCGAGGAAACGTGAAACGTTCGGCGATATAATTAAATGATCAGTCGCTAATCAGGATTTATCGAATTGGTAATGAAATATATAATGTAGATGGTTTTTTTATAAGTGTGTTTACATTTTTTTTATTACGAACTATTTTATTGACTTATTTAAATTTCTCTGTTATATAGTTGTTGCTATAGTTGTTATATAATTGTTGTTTATAGTTATTGTTTTTATCTTTATGAATTTATACGTTTCTACAATATTCCCTTGATGAAAATTTTTCTCTGAATTTTTATACGAATTGAAACACTTTTTGGAAATAATGAGAAAGTCTACATCTTTTCTTAAAACTTTTTATATTTTTTGAAAATTTTATGAATTTTGAAAAAAAAA
>NW_017303821.1:0-949 GCF_001594115.1 Trachymyrmex septentrionalis | reverse complement strand
AGCAACCCAATATTTCTGGTCCGTGAATTAAAATTTTGTGTACAGAAGTTGGCATATATGTTAATACCATGGGTATAAGTTGACATATTTCCGCGCAGTTTGCAAACAATATTTTCTAAATTTATCGCAATTTACATTATGGCCACTCGAAAGAGCCTGTGGAATAACGTGAAAGCAATGAATTAAAGACTCGTCGACATCTATTATTGTAGCAGATGTAATTGTGTGTTCGAAGAAACCGTGCCGTATTTCCATCGTTGGTACTTTCATATCCTAGCTTTGGAGGATCGACGACAAGTCTTAGTTGCGAACTGAATTCCTTTTGTATAATACGTTCTTCGATAACATTTTTACATCCGCCGTACGTGCTTGCCACTTTTAAATTCCAAGCTTGTACGATAAGTGCAAACAGCATTCAAAGAAGTGTACCCACGCATGCAAGTCGAGATACCAAATCGCAAATTGTCTTCGTTTCTTTTGTGTGAGAATGTAATTGAGATTATTGAACTCTTTTGATGTACATCCGTACATGAAGCAACGTTGCGCAGATGTTAGTGGCTATCACCGCGTTACAGACATTACCATCTATCATCATAAACGTCATGTTATACGTCACTGATATCGACATCCCATAAATCTCTGTTGAAAAAGGTACAAGTAGTTTAATTTGTTCTTTAATGTCATTCATTTCTTTTACAGTCGGTTCAACATTTTCATACATACTACACTTTTATTGGCCTGCAAAATTGGGGAGATAATGATCTTGGATTTTTCTACACAACAATTTCTGTATTTAATTATTGATCTGTGCCTACGAGTTGTAACGGTACAAGTGAAGTGAAAAAGACTCTCATCAGATTTTCCATCTTTGATAAACTTTTGTTTATATATACTTTGTCTGGAGCTTTTACAACCCCACTTGTATTTTAATATTAAATTTCTGACATCA
>NW_017303820.1:0-949 GCF_001594115.1 Trachymyrmex septentrionalis | reverse complement strand
CCATATGGATATAAGTCAATCAATTGTTAGTCGTGGGACTCGTTTTCTGGACATTCGCAGTTTTACTAGACAAAGTGGTCAGGGTTGTCGACGTATTGCCAGCAGGAGAGCGGACAGATAGATCGTTAGATCAGTTCTCAATAATCCTGTTATTGTCGCGAATCAGGTGATAAACGAAATTGTCGTTTATCAACAAAATCGTTAGTGATCAGACTGTTCGGCGACGACTGCATGAAGCTGGTTTACGATCTAGAAATCGCATACGTGTTCCAGCGTTAACATTACATCATCGCGTATTCGTCTGGAATATGCACAAACTCATGTATAGTGGACTCTGTATGAAAATGGAGAAACGTTTTTATTTACCGATGAATCACGTTTTATCCTACATGGAAATGATCGTCTTATGAGAGTTTGGCGACGACACGGAGAAAGATATGAACCACGCCACACGGCAGAAGTAAGAGCTTTTAGAGGTGGCTCTATTATGATTTGAGCAGGAATTTCTATTCTTCGTCGCACAGAACTTGTAATTGCCATCAGGACTTAATTCTGTTCGTTACGTTGACGGAATTCTTCGATTATTATGTATTGCTATTGCAAAATGACATGCGAAAAAACTTTATTCTCATGCTAGATAATGCTCTTGCGCACACTGGCCGACACACAACAGATTTCTTGCAAAGAAACAATATTACTGTGTTGGGACATTCACCATTAAGTCCAGACCTAAATCCAATCGAACAAATCTGTAACCTTCTTGACCACCGATTAAGAAATCTTCTAAATCAAAATTTACAGGAATTAGGCAATATTCTGTAACGAATCTGGCGTGAAATTCCACAAAACTTAATCCGACTATTTATAAACATGCTGTCAAGAAGTGATTCGTTGTAGAAGCGGCAACACTCAATTTTTAAATGTGCGCATGCACACACAAACACACACA
>NW_017303819.1:0-949 GCF_001594115.1 Trachymyrmex septentrionalis | reverse complement strand
GCGCTCGCTAGATTCTTCGTCGCATGTGCATTAATATTCTGCGACACAACCGCGTTGAATGCATCGAGGCGAGACGATGCGTCTGTATTGCACACTGCGATGTGTACTGCGTTTTGCAACGCGTTCGCCCCGCATACTGCGTTTCTCCCACGAGAAATCAACACCGCATTATCCTTGCTCATGCAGAGGCTGTTCAATTTACGGCCAAGTTAGGATACACAAAGCGGCGGTATACTTTGGCAGGTAAAGCGAGGAGAGAACCAAGGGAAGGAGAATTTTGAACTACTGTAGATAGATATGTAATCGCGCACAGATAACCGTATATACGCGAACGGAGGGGAAGCTAAGATCCTATCATTGTGGCATGTAAGAGAATGCCGTGATAATGAACGTCTACTCGCTCGTCGATGCGCGAGTCGCACTGCACGAATTGTATTGCGAAAGTGGAAGTGATATGTCACACGACGAGCTTCGGAACTTGTACGAGATTGTTTTATCGTGTGTGCTTTGTATTAGAGTGTCGAACAGCCTTGTATTCGTGATAAGCACATATGTTCCCTTATTCTTACCTGAATATAAGATCTTGATTATATATTTTTTATTCTATTCTGTTTCTTACACTTTGTATCATCAGTATTCAATAAATTTGTCTAATTAGAACAAATAATAATAACATAGTAGGTAGGCAATAAAATATACAATAAGAGGATTTAAGACAAAAATTAATGTACATAAATATTAGGAGATGAATCTTATTTTAAAGAAAATTAATTTCAGTGAATTTTGAAACATCTAATATTTTTTATTTTGATTCACTTATTTTCTTTATTATTATCTTTCTATTATCTTTGTATAGCAAATATTTTTTATTGTTCATCTTGAGAATTCTTAACATGTGGTTAATAAATAGATTTCAACTAATTAACGAATGAGTTACGGTTCTTTAACG
>NW_017303817.1:0-946 GCF_001594115.1 Trachymyrmex septentrionalis | reverse complement strand
GTGTGTGTGTGTGTGTGTGTGTGTGTGTGTGTGTGTGTGTGTAGAGCTGTGTAATTAGCGAAATCTCCACATGAAATTAGCTATATACCTACTTACGTACTTAAATCGACATACAGTAAAATTCCCTGCTAATCGAGATGTATGATATTAAAATGATTAAAGCAGACGCTCGGTTATTCTCGCGCGAGATTTCGTCTGACTGAAGTCAGTATTGATCTTACAAAGTCACGTATTAAACTAGCTGAGATATTCACGAGATAAATGCGAATTTCCTTCTCTAATTTCCGGCAAAGATGAACACACGAGGCTTCACGCGATTATTTCACGACACCATTGCACAGTCGGAAATGGAATGATCGAAGTTCGCGCAACGTTTAATGCCCGCGAAGATTGTGTATATAAGTACATATGCTTATTACAGCAAGTATTTTATTAATTCGGCACAATGCTCGAATATCTAGTGGTCGATACGAAATTATTCAAGAATCCGACCGGGTCGAGGATCGCTCTGCAAGCAACTATCCGGACACTTGCTTGTCCAACTGAATTTGCGCAGGGCCCTGTCCGTTTACCGATTAGGGGACTAAGGGATGAGTGTGGACCGGCTTCGATCCGTGCAAAGCCATTTTGGCGAATCTGCTCTTGGGCGGTCTGCCGGCGCGACGACCGTCTAATCCAGGCGCAACAATGGAGCTGCATTATTGCGTGCGATGTTCATTTCGTCGGTGAAGACCTTCTCTCTCCCTGTCCGAGTTCCTCGTTAAAGATTGACGATGCCCTTCGTTATTCACGAGCGGTGTGTTCGTCCCCGCGCAATCACGTGACGTTATTCCCAGTGACTCGTGAAGATGGGATCGCGCCTGATAGTTCTACAGTCCAGGGCGGTTTACCAACTCTACGCTTTCTCAGTTTCGCGAATAGATATCGCACGAGGAGGGACGAGGGG
>NW_017303816.1:0-944 GCF_001594115.1 Trachymyrmex septentrionalis | reverse complement strand
GAATACAAGGAGAGGTTTTTCAAATTAACAAACGAGGGTTAAATTTATAATAGTAGAAATATATAATAAAAGAAATATTTAGCAATACATTTTTGTTAATTTCCTTGGTTTGTTTCGTTTTGATTAGATGTTTTTATGTGCGCGTGTAAAAGTATCGTGTGGCAGAAGGAAGTTACGAAAAGGATAAAGAGGGAATAAAGAGGGAAGAAGGTTTTGGAGAATGGATCTGAGAGGGTTCGGCCTGATTTTTCTCGGACGATGATAGTATTAATGGGCGGACACGAGCGATCAGTTGACAGGGGCGAACAATTATCGTGAAACGACGACGACAGAGATAGAAATTATAGCGTAAACGGACTGCAATTTTTTATTTTTCTTTAAAAGGGAACTCAAAAGGGAGAAAGAAAGAAAGAAAAGAATAAAAATAAAATAAAAGTAAATAAATAATAAAAAGAAATAAAATAAAATAATGAAATGAATTATCGAAAAAAAGCTCGGGAGACCAGAAAATAGAGATATACTGACTTACTACTGAGATGCCCATTGGTGGGGGTCCTTCGGTCAGGATGTGCGAGATTGGTGATGTTTCTTCAGTACCTAACTCTAAATCTTTAAGTCTCGCTGGGGCCAAAATATATGAGGTCAATAGAATTTCTCCCGCACTACTTTTAAACTTTGAGTTTTAAAGTGTTGGCCGGTTAAGAAAATAAGAACTTCGGACTACTTCGTTCGTCCCCAGAGAGAAATTAGGAAAAAAGACGCTGAATCCCGTGGAACCAGGGCTTTCGTAGTAATCTGTCCTGATTAACAGCGCTCTGATTGATGGATAGGTTCGTTAATTAGGTGGTGGGACCTATTTTTTGCTTTTTAATTGGTCAAGGGTGGAAAAGGACATTATGATCGGAATCTGTAGCGTGTGGAAGTGTCATTCTTAATTTTATGAT
>NW_017303815.1:0-943 GCF_001594115.1 Trachymyrmex septentrionalis | reverse complement strand
ATTACAGTAAATTGCTATCGCTATCTCCCTTTATAGACGAGATCGGATTAATTCGCGTAAGGGGTAAGCTAAAAACTTCTTGTTTAAGACGCGACACCCCATTACTGCCTTGTGAGCACGATTTTACAAAACGCGTGATAAATCATGAACATGTATGCAATATACATGCCGGCACTCAAAGCACCATGACCGCCGTGAGACAACGCTTTTGATTTCTTTCATTGCGATCAAGTACGCATAAGATACTTCGAAACTACATAGCATGCTTCAGAGTCAAACCAACGCAATCGGAGGCGATGTTAGGCTTCTTGCTAAGCCGAGTCACGGTGTCGAGACCATTTTTGCATTGTGGCGTGGACTTACGCTGATCCAATTATACTAAGAAAGGACAAGCGGCAAAATGCCCGTAACAGTAAAGTATATATCTCTATTTTCGTGTGCTTTGCCACAAAAATGGTCCACATCGAGCTGGTGAGCGATCTCATCTCGGAAGCGTTCATTGGCACGCTTCGACGTCTTATCTCACGAAGGAGTAAGTCCATATGTATATACTGTGATAATGCGTCTACTTTTACAAGAACTCACAATCAGTTTAAGAAGATTCGGGATTTCCTCAACTCTCAGCAGAGGTACAAGTAGATGTAAGGCAATTCCTTTGCGAGCAAGAAATCACATAGAACTTTATTCCATCTAACACGCCTCATTTTGGAGAGTTGTGAGAGGCAGCGGTGACGGCGGCCAAGTATCACATGGCGCGAATCATTGGCAGGGTTCACTTAACCTTCGAGGAGACAGTGCTTACTGAGATTGAAGTAATCCTGAATTCGCGTGCACTTACACAATTGAGCAAACGATCCAAACGACATCTCCTATCTTAGCCCAGAGCACTTTCTGGTCGAAACAGCTATGAATAGCCTTCCTTGCCAAAACTTGTGCGATGTGA
>NW_017303814.1:0-943 GCF_001594115.1 Trachymyrmex septentrionalis | reverse complement strand
ATCCTCCGAAACTTCCTGGAAAATCACAAACGACGACCGTAATCATCGCCGAAATCGCAACGGTTATACAACCATACGCACCAGACTCGCTTTGAGAAAGGCGTCGCAAGATTGAACGCGGAAAACAGCTTACGCGGAGAGCGCGAAGAGCGTGCTGGGAAGCCATTATTGCGGGATTCGGAATATGGGATATGATTATTAAGTGAGAACCGTCTCTCACGAGGAGATGATTACGCGGTCTCCGCGATAATAGCCGCTTGAATGGGCTTCATTAAGACTTGAGGACGGCCTGGGTCTTACCGTGGTACACTCACGTGTAACGCACACGCGTGCCCTATGCAAAGTCTTTACATACGTACACGCACGCACACGTGAACTTTCGCGCCTCCAGCCCGGTAGTTCTCGCACTCGACGACGATGACGGCAACGACAACGACGGCGACGTAGGTTCTATGAATGTTTAAATGGCTCGGTCCTTTCCCTGAGTTGCGCAGCCAGGTAGTTCGCATCAGCTGCAGGGTTCGACGCGAGGTAACGAGATTACCGCGCGTCAGCGCGAACGAGCAGCCAACCTTTTCAGGGTATAGGTGATAATATAACGTGCACAATGTTCGGTTTAATAGAAAGGATGCGTAGAACCGACGCGGCCGGTAGTGCGAGAATCGATAAAGATAAAAAATTTTCGACGCTATTCGATCTCGATTAAAAGCTTTCAGTGGAGATCCTGGATTTCGAGTCGTAGCAACATCGTGAAAAATTACTTGCTGCAAGTTCAAACGGCTACATTTAACGTTAAATGCGTACACTATAATGCATACGACGATAGACGTTACAATGCGCGTTGCGAAAGCGTTCTTTGAGCCTAGAAGTAGAAAATCTTTATAATAAATCAGACGCAATATCGATTTTCAGCATTTACTATCAATAATAATAATAATAATAA
>NW_017303813.1:0-942 GCF_001594115.1 Trachymyrmex septentrionalis | reverse complement strand
TGCTCAAAATTCAATAACTTTTGAAACCATGGTAGTATCAATATGAAAATTGATATACATATAATACGTATAATCTAAAATACATTTTTCAATAAATAATTAAAAAAATGAAGTACATATTTGTATTCGTGAGAATCAAAAATAGTAATAACTGTAAAATTTTATTCAATTTTTATTTTATAGTTTTTATTATCTACATAATAGCATTTTTGGATGTACTTCCGAAAAGGCGAACTCTTCGATTTTCTTTTCGATTGTATTTTAATGTCCTAATTAAGAATATAATCGTGAAAATTACCGATAGGATTATTTTCAAAGTCAAACATTTAAAAAATAATTTTTTTCATATTTTTGCACGCTTTTTTGCGTAGAAAATCGTACGTCCCTTTGCAAGATAGAGGGAGAGTCGCTTCGCGTGGAAAGTCGAAACCCACGTGCAATAGTACAATTATGAAAGTCGTGCGCCCCTTAAGCAGGAGGCGAGGAGAGTGAGAGTCGCTTTGCGTGGAAAGTCAAAACCCATGTGTAACGATACAATTATGGAAAGTGTGCGCTCCTTAAGCAGGAGAAAGGGGGGTGAGAGTCGCGTACAAATCATACAATTATTTCAATATGTCAAATCCTAATAGCGTTTTGTATAATTCGATGTACTAATACTTCTTAGACTTAATTGTCAATAGACATTATAATATAATACTTGTGGCATGCAATTATTGCCTAATTTCTCAATTTTACAAAAATTTCTCTAACACTTTTATCTGCAATATTGCGTTAAGCAATGGTAATGGCATCTATAGAAGTATGTGTAATTACTTTACCATAATTTATTTAAACTTTAACATGTATAAAAATTTTTTATATAGAATCCAATCCATTTTTATGGATTTAAAATTTAACGGATTCGGATGGATTGAAAATTTCCAATCCATTTCAATCCATTTT
>NW_017303812.1:0-941 GCF_001594115.1 Trachymyrmex septentrionalis | reverse complement strand
GGGGGGATTCGGCGAGATCGACGATGCGCTCGTCATCGAGATTCGGTCGTACTCGCTCGCGTTACCTTGCCTGAGTATGCTCTCATAGATCCTGTAGGTGGTCTCGCAATCGGTCTCTTTTGGACCGATGGGGGGACAATGCCTGGCGCCGCCGTCTAGACTCTGACTCCTGTTTCTGAAATCCTCGCCCCGTTTCCTTGGGCTCTCATGGCTCTCACTCTGCCGTCTGATGTGTCCTAATCGTCGGCCAAAATGTCGTATCATCTCCTGTATGCTATGATGATGGTGTTGCCTCTCGTGCTCATTGGTCGGACTGGGCGACGTCGGTGACGCTTTGCCGGTGCTCGCTGCTCGATGATGATACTGTTGATGATAGTGGTGGTAGTGATGAAACGGATGATGATGAATGTTGCCGTGGACCGTGTGGTACACGGGCTGTTGATGATTGGACGAGTTGGAGCTGTAAGATGAACCGTAGGACGAGGAACCATAAGAATACGCGGAACTAACCGAGCCGCGGGACACATGTCGCTCTTGTAGATAAAGTCTGTTACTGTCTTGTTGCTGCTGATCGTTATGGTTCAACAGTTCCTGCATGAACTTGGTGTCATGGTTCCTGATGTCCGACGACGCGGAGGACGAGATGGAACTTCTCGTATCGCCGCCATTGTCGGTGCCGTGATGATGATGGGACAATAGGTGGCTTATTCCGTGCATTTCACGAGACGGACAATGCGTGTGTTACACGCAAACAATGACTCTTGATATCTGCCGTCGCGGAAACGGCCGCTCAAGTTCCAGAGCCGTTCATCGACGTCGCGGAGAACGGAATCTGCGGAAGAACGGCGCCAAGTAATTCTCCGCGCTGTGAGAACGTAACCGCCGTTTGTTAGACACACGGAAGGAACACGATAACATTTTGCCGTTTCATCGACCGTTTC
>NW_017303811.1:0-940 GCF_001594115.1 Trachymyrmex septentrionalis | reverse complement strand
AAAAAAATATTTAATTTAGAAGAATAAGAGGGGTGGGTAAAATTTAGGTTTTAAATAATATATTTAATTAATCAATAAAAAATATATTTAAGTTTTAAATAAATAAGTTTAAAATAAATTTATATGGATAATAAAAATTATTTAAAATTTATAAAATATTTTTATTAATAAAATTGGGTAACAATAATTTTTATGAGAAAGAATATTAGGTAGGTGTAGGATATTTATGTATTTATTATATTAATAATAATAAAGATATGTAAAATTTTTTTAGATTTATTGATTTTATTTTTTTATATTTTAAATAAGATTTTAAAATTATTTAAATTTATAAAGATTTTGTTTAAAAATGTTTAATTTTTAAATTTAAAAGTTAATAAATATAGTAGAAAGGGCGCATATTTGTTATTAAAAAATTTTAGTTTAAGAAAAGAATATTTCATTTACAATGAAAAGATTCTATATATAGAAAATTTTTATAATTAATAACATAGTTATTATATTTATTTATTTATTTCACTAATTATAAAATAGATGAAAGTAAGGTTTATTTATGGTTTAAAATAAATAAGAGAAGGTAATTCTATGTTTAGAGTATGAATCTAAAAGCTTAAATTTAGCTGACTTATTTAAATAAAATAATTAAGGGACATAGAGTGTAATATTTTGTGATAAAAGTTAATTATTAATAATTTGGAATGTCCTAATGAATTATTATTTAAATATTATTATTATTATATAAATATTATTATAATATAATCATAATAAATATATAACTATAATATAATTGTAGTATTGTTATAAAATTACTATAGTACTATTAAAAATATATATGATAATATTATGTTATATAACATAAAGGTATATATTAGAATATTATTTAAAAACATTAAATTAAAGTAATATATTAAAGTAATATATTAAAGTAATATATTAAAGT
>NW_017303810.1:0-936 GCF_001594115.1 Trachymyrmex septentrionalis | reverse complement strand
TGACTACCGGTGGACTATTTACTGGATCTATGGAGTGTTTCGCCACGGTAATATAATATCAACAACAATCTATGGGTGCATTCCGATATTCACTGCCAGTGTTGATATTATACAATATACGTTACGTGCGTTTTAGATTTTCAGCATAGATTTCAGTGAATATCGGAACGCACCCTATATCTACCATATTACAAATAAATATTGTAAAAAGAGATTCTTTAAGAGAGTCTTTAATTGCAGTTAGTAAAGACTTCGATATCTTATTTTACTGTCATATATTCCATGAGCTGATAAAATAAATATGAATTTAGTAGATAAAAACATAGTGAAAAAACGAGAATACACGTATTTAGAAAAAAATAATGACATTTTTTGAGCATACAGTTATCTAGATATTTTAAGAAAAAAATGTAAAAAATTAAAATTGTTTAAATAAAGATGTTAGTACATCACACATTGAAATGTGTTCAAATTAAGTATTGTACATTATTTTCAACTATTTTTTTACCTACAACTTGTTGTCGACACGTTGAACATTTTTTTCTAAATAATATAGTAACTAAAATATTTAGATATTTTAAACTTTAACCAGTTAACAACATAAGAAATAAAAAAAGACAAATGTATCGTCACTAACAATATTGTGCAAAGTACTTATTTTCAGTATATTACTTATGTACATGTACTCTGGAAAAAATGAAATATACTGAAATATAAATACAGATACCTACCTTAAATATACCTTAAAAGTACTTGGGTATACGTACTTTTATTTTTAACATAAAATTTTAATTATACATTTTGACGACAAAATGACATCTTTAACATTATTTTTACGTCTCAATAATGACAGCTTGCTTGCTATGATCTATGTATTTCATGTACCAGCACATAATACTTACTTATGTATATATATATATTTTATATATATATATA
>NW_017303809.1:0-933 GCF_001594115.1 Trachymyrmex septentrionalis | reverse complement strand
TGTTTGTATTGTACAAAAACCAATGGAATGTGATAACTGCAGAGTTTCGATATACATTCTTTGCAGTTGAACATAATCTCAGTTTCAGAGTGAAGGTATTATTGCAACTACAAAAAGTATATTTAATGATAGCAAGATTCCTAGTCTTATTAAAATGAAAAGACTGAAATGTTCCAATTTAATTAATTATTTATTGGTTAATGATATTAAAATTCAATGTGATAAAAATTAAAAAAATAATGTATTTTCTATATTAGTAGACGAAAACACTGATTTAAACAATGATAAAAACTTGCATACTAGTCAGATATTATAAAAATGGCAAATGCATTACACATTTATTAGATTTAGTAAAAATGCTCGCAGATACTGCAGAAAATATGTATAAAACATTTATTGAATGTTTGAAAGCTCACAATTTAAGTAATAATATTGTATTGTATTAATAATATTGTAGGCTATTGTAGCGACAATGCTAATGTAACGATGGGGAAAATGAATTCTTTTCAATCCCATTTAATTAAAAATAACCCTAATATATTTGTATTGGGATGTATTTACCACTCTGCTCATTTAATTGCTAATCACGCTGATGAGTTACCTAAAAACATGGAAAGCTTAATGCATTCTGTATATTCATATTATTCATATTTTTCACGAAGTCCAAAGCGACAAACAATTTTAGAAGAAATATAAAGTACAATATTATGAAAAAAGAAAAACATTGAATGATTAATCCCAGTAAAACAAGATGGTTAGTTCTTCGAAAGCTGATATTAAAGACAAAAATATATCCCATGGCTGATTTGTTATTAAAAGAATTAAATAATCTATGTACTAAAACCTATTTTAAATTTATGCAATATGTTCTTTCATATATGCATACTTTAGATACTTTGTTTCAGTCTGAAAAATGTTTAATTTCTAATTTAT
>NW_017303808.1:0-933 GCF_001594115.1 Trachymyrmex septentrionalis | reverse complement strand
ATGCAAATAGGGCGCAGCGTAGGCAATTAATGTCACTATTTGCGGAGGCTTATCCCTGGTGCATAGAACACAGCAAAGCCGCAGCGGCAGTCCTATATTTGTCGATCATAGGTAGGTATAACGCGATGCTTGTTGGGAACTCGACAAACACGCGATACTGATCATTCCGTTATGCGTAGTGTACCCAGTGTTCGTAGAAATCGGTATAATAACCTCGTGCTTCAAAACACTTGTACATGTACGCAGTTTAATTGAGCCATCCAGCGAGACGTGAGTGTCGCGCGAAATGGCACATCCGTTGCATTAAATCTTTGCTGTGGATTTCGTCTCCCACATAGACAAAAAGATATCTTTTATATTTTTAAAAAATTTCTTGCCATGTCTTCAGATATATTTTACGAAACGACATCTTTTAGGGATCTAAAAGATGTCTTTTCGTAAAAAGGGATCTAAAAGATATCTTTTAGGGATCTAAAAAATGTCTTATGCAACATTTATACATGTCATTTATGGATCTGAAGATATTTTAAAGTATCTTTTTAAGACACCTTATATAGAATTTGAATATATCTAAAAGATACCTTTTAGATATCCGGCGAAAATGTTTGAAATACTTTAAAGATATCTAATAGATATCTTTTAGAAAATGTATTTTAGATATCTTAAAAATCTTAAAAGGTACATAGCATGACAATGTTAAATTTATTAATTAAAAATGCTTACAACGCTGAAACAGCAACTTTTAATTAATAAACTTTAACATTGCCATGCTACATTATTATTCATTTTCTAATACGCGTATTAGAAAATAAATAATAATGTAGCATGGTAATGTTAAAGTTTATTAATTAAAAATTGCTGTTTTAATGCTGTGAACAACAATTTTTAATTTAAGAGCATTGAATGCCAAAATAAGATATATATTATGTGGAA
>NW_017303807.1:0-932 GCF_001594115.1 Trachymyrmex septentrionalis | reverse complement strand
TTTTTTTTTCGGAGAGAAAATGCCTGACGCATACCTCGGGCCTCGGGGGAGTGCCCGGGATTATGTGGGACTTGCACCCACTAAACCTCTCCGGGTGTCCTGAACGGGTCATAGCTGAGGGACTCCCAGGAACCCGTCCAGCATACTTCTGGGAGCCCCTTTGGCCAGTCGGCTGTTGCCGGATCTATCCCGCTCGGGGATCGTCGGGGAGATGACTCTGGGCGGCGCGGACTGCCCGAGTTGGGTGGTGGGGGGGGACCGCCGCGTCCACCCCCCGGTTGTTGTTAGGGGGCAGGGATTTGGGATCCCGGCCTCCGCCAGGATTCCCAGCCCCCCAAGGCGCGCCAAACGAGAGTTTGGTACCCTTCATGCTCGCGTATTGCTCCATAAAATATGTTTTCGCGACGCATCCCCCGCGCGCGGCAGGGCGGAGGGTTCGCCCCGGCCACGCAGTTATCGTGACAAGGGCGGAACCCTAACCCCGCGCGCGGAGGATCAGCTTGAGTCCGGCGGCGGTGCGACCCATCGTCGATTTACGACTCCTCGCGTCCGAGACGTGGGGCCGTCGACGATAATGGGAGGAAAGGCTATTGACTCCGTCTTCTCCGCGCGCATCCTCATCATCTTCCTCCTTCTATTTCAGTATTGGGAAGGGAGGCCGCCGACGTTTCCGACCCGTGAGACGATCCCGGCGGCGCGAGCGCGCGGGAAGAGGCCTGGGGCGAGAGCGACCTGGCTGTAGCCGGCACTCGCGCCGCCTATTTCCCTTCCTTCTATCGCTTTCGGCCATCCGGCGGCGGAGGAGGGCCGCCGTCCCTCGGGGTCCTCTCCCTCTCTCTCTCGGCCTCCTCCTTCTTCGACATGACCCATGACCTATTCACAGAAGGAGGAGAATGCCGTCCAGGCGCTCTCCCCGCCGACCATCGCCCTAA
>NW_017303806.1:0-930 GCF_001594115.1 Trachymyrmex septentrionalis | reverse complement strand
TGCTCATCCGATGTCTCAACTATTTCAATTATCTTTTGCCAATCAGCTATTGGCAGGTACACTTTTTCATCTACAAATGGTTCATTCATGTGTGCAAATGCTGTACTAACGTATACTAATGCCTTTAACATATGAAAGCAATTAATTAAGAAAGTACATTTCTTTAAAAATCTTTTTCAGTTCTTATATTAGTGATAATGAATTTTATATTATCAATTTTAAAATACCAAACAAATTAGGACAAATATTCATTCGAATTTATTATATTTTGTATGTTATTATAATATTCGGTCTGTACATATATGATTGTATATATACAATTAGGGCTCATGTTCAGTACACGTCTACCGACAATTGTATCGGTATCAGCAGCGACAGCCGACAAAAACAGTGTTTTTTTTCTAGGATAGCTTTTGCCATTAGTTATCGTTAGTTATCGACAGCGACTGTCGGCAGACGCGGACAAAATATGGGCTCATGTTGGGAAAGTTTTACTTTGTAGAAGTAACTATAGTTACAAATAGGACAAACAAAAAACTAAGTAACGTTTAAACTAATAAAAAAAATTGTACTCAAACTCTTTATATAATTACTTAGACTTATAATAATAATATAATCTATGAATTTATGAATTCATATGCCTGCTTTGAAATGGAACACACACATTTCTTGTTAAGTTTGAAAAGTACACAATGATTCTTAAGTTTTTTAAGAACATTAAAATAAAAATAAAAGTTACATAAATTGCGTGACATGGGATAAGTTATTTAAATGCATGATCTTAGTTACTGTCTGACTTACGATTAAATTCTTCATATTTTGTGCTAAAATACAGATGTCTCTTGTTGCTCTGGTATTGGCAAATATGGCATACTTTAAACTATTATTGAATCTCACACTCGCGGCTGCATGAATTATTATAGTCACTCT
>NW_017303805.1:0-930 GCF_001594115.1 Trachymyrmex septentrionalis | reverse complement strand
AAATATACAGGATACGAATGACACAATCGTATGTATTAAATGTTAATACAAACCCTTTTAAGCACTTTTTAAAATTTGAACATGGCATTCGGATTTTTAACGAATTACACGATACAATAACATGCTACACAAAATGTTAATAACGCAACAGATCTGGCTTTCGTAAAAATACGAAAAATATATGGCATAGGTGTCACGCTTGACTTGTTTGCAAATCCTGAAATGCAATGAGTAATGCCCTAAATACAGCATTTTATTTTAATAGAGATATACATAAAGCACGATCCCGGACACCGATGGTGGACGAATTAAAAATTACGATAACAATCGCATCAGGCAAACAACAGGAAAATTGTCCGTCCGGTAGTATTAAATCGCCAATTCCTGACCCGATTTTTCGCGTCTGGTCATAAAAGCGCCGGGAGCTTTTTACGCGGTTCGCCCGACGAATTAATATTGAGTTGATAGCTTTTCATCAATTCGGCCAATTGGCAGCGGCTTTTCGCTCACACTGCCTCATCGACGTGAATTTTTCCGTAATTATCTAAATCTCATGTAGCCTTTTGGGATTAATATGTAGCGTATAACATCGAACGCGCATGAATATCGCGCCATAAAAAGAGAAACACGCTGCAACGCATAAAAATTGAGAATTTTAATTATTATTTCCATAGTAAGTGAATTTAAGAAAATAATTATATCCACTATAATAGCGATTGTATTTACTAAATAAAAATGTTTATTTCAATTACCACATTTATATTTTAATATTTTATTATATTTGAAATTATCTAATTTATAGTTTTGCATGTTTAAGAGAACTAAAGCTATTACTAACATTGTAGCAGCAGTAACCATAAAAATGGAGCTCCTAACTATAATAATTATTTTACCATGCAAGTATAGTCATAAATATCAAGCACTTTTTTT
>NW_017303804.1:0-929 GCF_001594115.1 Trachymyrmex septentrionalis | reverse complement strand
TTTTTTTTTCCAATATACAGAACATGACGTTACGTCGTTCGCATGATAAATCTGTTGTACAATCACCCGTGGGAATAATTTTGCAGTGTGTCAGGGTCAATAACACACCGTTTAATGACATTCACGTCCGCGAATATATTATTCGCGTAGAGGAATTTAATTTATTATCGTATCCTCGCGCGACACTCCTAGGTCGCGTTAAACTATCGAACTTGCGTTATATATTGCGCCGTATTGCCGCGTTCCGTGTAACAAGTCAATTATTAGATATTACAGGCAACGGCGACGGGCCCCGAGACCATCCCGCTCATTAATTTCATATTCAATCGCAGAGAGAAACGTAGATGTGTGTACGTATCTACTTATCGACCGATATAATTTCATAACACGCCGACGATCTCTCTAGACTTTCTTCGCTCTAGACTTTATTACGCCTCGTCATTACAGGCTTGGCAATTACGCTTGGGTTGTTTTTTTAATTACTTACAACTCCGTTGTTGTTTCTTAGTCATGCCGACGCGATTGAAAAACACCTCTCGCAATCGAATCATCTGCGACGCGACGATCGAGTCAACCAAGACGCCATGCCTGAAAAAGTTCGAACGAAACATCCGGCATTTCGTTTCTCTCTTTTCATCCGCTCGCCGGTCCTGTTTCGCTCTCCCTCCCTCTGTCTCTCTCACGCTCGAACCGATCGAAAACGATGCGACGCCATCTTGACCTGCTGCTTGCTGCTTGCGAGACATCCGAACGGAGAGTGAGAGCTCTTTTGATGCCTGCGCATTCATATATACCTGTAACTGGGAAACTGCAACTGCACCACTCCCCGCCGCTCGTCTGTATAGAAGTATTAGATGGGAGGGAACCGGTGAAGAGGGAGAGGGAGAAGTAGAGGTAGAGGTAGAGAGAAAGTCAGAGAAAGAGAGAGA
>NW_017303803.1:0-929 GCF_001594115.1 Trachymyrmex septentrionalis | reverse complement strand
CACACACACACACACACACACACACACACACACACACACACAACGTAATAAAACAAAATCATCCAGGAGGATAAACATGATGTTAGCTCAATTATGTTTCTCATTTTTCGATAATCTATCGAGGAAATGTCTCTTCACATAACGATAATCTATGAATTTTACAGAAAATTTACATACTCAGATTAATCTTTAACTTTAGAAATTATTAAAAGCGCTATTATAAATAAGATTCTTGTTAAGAATTGATTTTTCTATTATTAAAAAATAGAATAATTTCTTTTGCAGTAAATGCTTTCATTAGTAAAAATTTCATTTCAATTGCACCTTTAATATCATCCTTTATAAGGAATTAATTGCAAAGAATTAATACTTATTTAAATTCTCAGATTAATTTCTCTCTCTTAGATAAATTCTCAGATTTTAATTTCTCAGATTTGGATTAATTCAATTATTATACATCATTAAGTATTCTCTTAAATGTATAAAACTTTCTCAATAAAATATAAATATACGTTATAAATATAAATATACAGATCACTGATATTACGTTAAAAACAACGCAGGTAAACGAATTCATATCTAAAGATTTTACGTAATATTGCATACATAATCTCTCGTAGAAACAGCACTATTAATAGAATGTTACAAATATAGTTTCGCTTATATTGTATAACGATTAAAGAATGCAGTAATAATCCTTTCTTGTATTTACGTGATTATTAAGAATTTCTACATTTAGAAAACAAGGAGCGTAAATACCTATCTTATCGTGTAATAATTATTTAGTGTGGTAGTAACAAGATAGATACCGGCGAGTGAGAATATCTTGCCGTAATGTAAATATATACGCCGTAATGTTCAACGCGACGAACAATGGCTTTCGTATGAAAACTATTGAGTGCAGTATACATATATATATTGTATATATA
>NW_017303802.1:0-927 GCF_001594115.1 Trachymyrmex septentrionalis | reverse complement strand
ATTTATAAGTACATAATTTTATTTAAAAAAGTGTGTGTGTGTGTGCGCGCGCGCGTGTGTTATGTGTGTTGTGTATACAATATACATATTAACATTTAACTAAAACATTTAAATATACTTTTAATAAACACGCTTGTTCACCTTTGTGTATTTTTATAGATATCAACCATGATTGTTCAACAACAATAGTCGAATTGAATTATCCTTGGGAATGTCGATCACCAGCGAGCCATATGGTGGGGAAGTGGTGTCCCAAGGAATAATCACCAAGTTTAATTTTATGGAGAATGAACTAAAACGTGCATCTCCGTTAAGTCATGAAAATATCAGGGAAAGTCTGGTAAAGAATTAGATAGCCTTAATTGTCTGTTTTTTTTTTTATAACTGAACTGGTATATACTTAAAGTAAAATAGATATGTAAAGTTTGGTGAAAGCAAAAAGTTTTAATGTAGCCCAGTGCAGCAATAAAAGATAAACCTTTGAATTGAAGTCAATCAATATCACTGTATTTATAAGATTCCTATCTATTTTTTATAGACTGTCAATGAGGAGATAATTGTGAGTGCTAATGGACATTTGCCAGGTAAAGTTGATTGTCAGACTCGGTCTACTGTGTACTTTGAAGAGGATCTAGAAACATGCGACGATATACCTGCTAGGTTTGAGGAATCCATAGATATTGTTCCATTGTCAGACGATTCGTCGATTACCGAGAAGTGGGATTGTGAAAATGTTGAGATACCTATTTCAAAGGTACACATTCAAAAATCGAATACTTATTTTTAATAATCGATAAGTATTATACTTGTGCTTAGCAGCAAATTGTGTTTACACAAACAATAGAATTAAAGGACTTCAGCCAAGTTAGGTTTTAATTCTTGTTAAGTAATAAATACTATCAAGGTAACCGACGAAATTATTCCTCA
>NW_017303801.1:0-926 GCF_001594115.1 Trachymyrmex septentrionalis | reverse complement strand
TATACGAGATGAGAGAAGACAAGTCGGCTTGACAACTGGCGGTGACGAGAGATCCGGTTCACACGACGTTTCGAATCTCCCTCCTTCCTCTCGTCTTTGCGAGAAGTTTTCAGAAGTTTTGCGAAGAAAGGCAGTCTTCTTGTCGTTTTTCTCGCGCTTTTGTTTATCCGTTGCACAAATACAGAAGACTCTGAAACGCAACTTTTTTCCCTCCGCATCCTTCTATGTATAACGACTCAGACACTTCTGTAATTGTGGCATTCACAGATGTGAATCAGTATAGCTAGTTTAGTGTAGAAGTAACAGAGCTCGTAAACAGAGACCCTGTGTCCATTCATTCCTCTTCTTTGGTGACCCACATTCGTAGAAGTATTACATATCCTCTTTTGCATTCTTCCTTTTTCTTGTCGCGATCAGTCTTGCCATTAATTGTCTTTGTCACATTTGTCATTAAATATGTAAAATTATTTAAAATTTCGAGAATTTTAGATTTAAAATCGAGAAAATTAAGATTCTCGAAATTTGATGAATTAGCGAGCAAGTTGCACTGTCTAAAATTTCAAGAATTTTTCAAGAATTCTAAAAATCGCGATTCCAAAAATTTGGTATTTTGAGCCGCAAAAATCTAAATTTTTGAAGATCAATAAAGTGTTGTGAAACAATATAAAGTAGTATACATAAATTACAATTCCAAGCATTTCAATTTATTATTTCTTTTTTTTTATTAAAAAAAAAATTATTTTCTTCCTTTTATTTATGTTATAAGTAGAAAAGTATTATAATAATTCGTTTATTATAATAATATTAAAATATCATGATAAATTATCACTTACATTACAAATTTTTGCAAATCACAAATTTTTTTCTTCGCGTCTTGCCCAACTTTCGCGATAGATTTCTATTTAGCTTCTTGCTGCCTCTTTTTT
>NW_017303800.1:0-926 GCF_001594115.1 Trachymyrmex septentrionalis | reverse complement strand
TTTTTTTCTCGATATTGCATCAACATTATATTTATTTCCACTTTTTTACAATTTTTTGTTTGCTAAATCGAGTTTAAAAAATTCTACCGTTAAATCTTCAACGAAATCGACAGTAATTAACTCTAATCTACAAATGATTTTTCCTGTGATACAAACACAAATATGATTACGAATAAGTAGATATAAGATCCGTAGGTATACAGTCTAAGCATTTTAATTAAGTTATCGGCCGCTTGGCGGCTACCATGTTACACTGTATATACAATTATATATTATATATTGTATATATATTATTTCAATTTAATTAATATTCAGATTTATATGTATATTTAGGCTTTTTTTAAAAGAATTTTTTAATGTTTATTTTGCGTTGTTTCTTGATGATAAGAATACATTATTAAGTTTATCAGCATCAATTTCCGGAAAATGAAATTAAGGATTCGAATGTATCGCTTCTCGATAGCGCTTATATTCGTTGTGGCTTAGTTATATGAATACATCGCAGATGGTTATTTCGGATCCCGGTCATCCGTGGGATGAGGGATCTGATAGTCTGATACTGGTCAGGGAAGCTGTTTTCTGGAGTTCGCGCCTTTTCCACATCTTGCGGATTGGGATTAATCCGAATGCCATCACGGATTTGTTGGGTAGTGAAAGTTGATGATGGCCCAACAATTTAATCACTTCCGCTCAATTTTCAAAGAAACAGTCCCAAAGAAGCAGTCCCAAAGAAACAGTCCCAAAGAAATAATGCCCAAAGTATTTGTTTATTCATAAGTACAATATATGTTTACTCATAGGTAAATACTGTATCGGTACATGTTAGCATCCGTATATCTGGAGCTGCAGTACTGTTGGTTCACTAATCAATTATCAATAAGTTGCGCGGTTACTAACAATAGTAATATTAATAACATATAAATAGT
>NW_017303799.1:0-923 GCF_001594115.1 Trachymyrmex septentrionalis | reverse complement strand
TACAAGAAAGCATACAAAATACATTTCATAAATTAGAGTTCTATTTCAAAACATGGAAATTAAGTAATTAATCTCGAGAAATTCGAAACAATTTTATTTAGAACTTCGCTCCTATACGCGAATGGTAACATAAAAAAAACTATAAAACATTTAAGATAGAAAGCTCACGGAACGATACCGATAAGAAAATAATTCCTCATAAGAATATAGTTAAATATCTCGGGATAAACTTCGATGAGAGACTTCACTACAAAATACATATAGACATACAATTAAAAAAGGCGGCTCAAACTTTTATGGGTCTCAAAAAACTTTTTTCCAAATACGTATATACGGAGGTTAAATTAATATGTTATCAACTACTAGTAAGGCTAATAATTACTTACGGATATTCTATATAGTATAATATTAATTTGCGTCTCTCATGAAAAAAATTAGGATATTCGAAAGAACGTGCTTACGCGCTTGTCTGAATATGAATAGAGCTGCGAAATCTGATTATACGAAATACTTAAGAAATGAAATATTGTACAACAAAGCGAATACACCAAGGATTGATAACTTCATGATTACTTTAACTCGGGAACATTTCTTGCAAACGATCAAAATATTGCAAAATAGTCTAGTATTCAGCGGGAATACAATGTATCACGAAAAAACTTTATCTATCGGATACATCACAACAGAAGCATTTACCTATCTTGATTAAAAAGGATATATTCAAGAATAATGTAAATGCATTCCACTAATATACCATTTTTACAGACACAATAATAATAAAAAACTAGGATACCCACAACACTCCGATAGTAATGGTACGAACATACCTTGGAAGTATAGTATGACTAAGAAACTAAAAAAGATAAGAAATAATTCCAAATATTGATGGAAAGCAGATGCAACAATAGCGTAATAAAAAAAAT
>NW_017303798.1:0-920 GCF_001594115.1 Trachymyrmex septentrionalis | reverse complement strand
TATATATATATATATATATATATATGTATCTGCATATCGGAGATGTCAGAAGCGAGGAAATGTACCGAAATTTCCGTGACAAACTACACTTTTGCGAAAGCACGTGCAGTCGCAGAAAAAGTAACGTTTCAAATTTATGCGAAAGTCTCGAAAATATCTAACTGCAAAATTATCCCGTCATAATTACGAGTCTAATGAATAATTCAATGCAAACTCGACATCTTGCGTGTATTTACATTCCTTATGTATATTGCAAAGCTGTTCCAGTTACAATCACTAGCGATATCAATGCTGAATTCGAAATTTCTATGCTGACAATATCACGTCGATCCCCAAATTATTATAAAGGCCACCATACAACTATGATGCCATTGTTATCCGATATACTGCTATTGGCGACCATAAATAAAGCATATTGCTCCTTTCGACCACTTCTCGATTATTATCCACGGAAAATCGAATCGATTACTCCCAGAACACCCTATTATCGATATTGTTACCGCTAAAGCTCAAACATTATAATGTTATTAGTTGAAAAGTCTCTCTTTATAGGCAGTACGAAACGACATTTTCATTCGCCGTTCGATTCGCTAAATTGTAATTACGTATTGTAATTATTGTTAATTGAGAAAATGAGAAAATAATAATGAATCGTAATATTGTAACAATTAAAATTATGGACGGTATTTCATTAATCTTACGCAAGCATTTTTCTATAATAAATCATCTTTCGTATGCAACGAATTAAAATCTGTAGAAATAAACAAGATGTTAAAATTCATGACAATTTCATTCAGAGACTACTACTCATTCATTTGACTTCGTGAATAAAATATTAATTTTAGATGTCATCTTCATGTCGTAATCTTCAGTCTAGTAGTCGGATGAAGATTACACGTCTAGTCTACGTCGACATGACT
>NW_017303797.1:0-919 GCF_001594115.1 Trachymyrmex septentrionalis | reverse complement strand
AATTGTGTGGAACGAGAATTCCTAAATTCTGTTTTTTTAGCAATTCGGTGAAATTTGTGCGTCATCGCAGACAATGTAGTAAAACGACCAAATAGAACATTATCGTAATAGCGTGTCACTTTTATTTCTCTTGAAAATAAAAGTGACACACTATTACGATAATGTTCTATTTGGTCCTTTTACTACATTGTCTGCGATCACCGAATGTTGTGCCTCCTTTATTGTGAAAATTTTAGAATTATATGACTTTTTTAGATAATATAATTCCTCTACATATAAAAGTATTACGTGCGAGTTATTAAAAAGCTAATAATTTACAAGATATTTTATACTTTATTCTGGCACATACTGACATAAAATATTAAGTATCTCGTAAACTATTGATTTTTTGGATTATTTTTGTTCTCTGCTTTAATACTTTTATGTGCAGAATAATTAGAGGAATCAAATTATGTAAAAAAAAAACATAATCGAGATAAAAAGAAGATTTTATAAATATCATTTAATTGTTTTTGAGACAAATAAAGGTAAAAAATACATATTTAATATTACAATTTTTATTAATGTGGTTAAAAAGGTAATTAATATTACCAGGAATGTGTCTAACGAGCAATGCTTGCATAGCACACAGACGGCCAACCAGAGGCGATCAAAACCGAATTTTATTAAGTTATATTTGGTCATACAAATACAATAAAATCATAGCTTCTTAAATGTTGGCAGCGTCTTTATTAAATTATTTTCTTCTGTTATTCATTTCTATAGATTAACTTTAATCTTCTAATTTACTGTTTATCTTTTTCTAATTCTTATAAGTAGAAAAAAATAAAAAGCAAGTTAAACCAAGATTAAAGCTAATCTACATTGATAGAAACAGTACAGAAAATATTAAAGTTAATCTATGTGTATTGATAAAAAT
>NW_017303796.1:0-915 GCF_001594115.1 Trachymyrmex septentrionalis | reverse complement strand
TATAATGTATACTTGACGTAAACAAGATTTGAATAACTATGTTTTAATTATACTACGTTTTAATTATACGCGACAATATTTTTATTTTACAATTAGATATAGATATGTTTTTCAGATGTTAAAAGATTAAAAACCGTGATTTTTTTAATATTCATATAATATATTTGTTCCACTAATATCCGTTTCTATCAATATATACTAACTTTAATCTCGGTTCAACTTACTCTTTATCTTTTTCTAATTCTTAGACTTAGAAAAAAAATGAAGTTAGTTGTGAATCAAAATTAAAATTAAACTACATTGATAAAAACGACCATAAAACAATCAAATTGATTACTGCAATATAAGACGAAATAAAACTTTCACATAAAGACACGCGCGCGTGATGAAAAACGAAGAAAGGAGAGAAATGTGGTTGGTGAGCTCGGTCCACCAATGATAATCGCCTGGCATAAAGAAATGAAGGCGAAGAAGAAAAAGGAGAAGAAGAAAAAGCAGGTCGAGGTCGCCCGAGCAGTCTGAATAACGGCGCGTAATTGCATACGATTTTGTATTACGTACCCTTTTCGTTTTGCGAGAAAAGGAGAGAAGATAAAAAGAGAAAGTATGGGCGGTAGGGTTTCGCTTAAAAAGAAAAGAAACGAAAGAGATGAAACGCCCGGCGCGAGATTCAGACTATTCGGCCGACTGGCCTGTCGGGGATAAATAATTCCGAGCCAGACTCCGGCCAGACGTCCTCGTCTGCGAGAGGAGAATAGAATCTGAACGCTTCTCTCTCTCTCTCTCTTCGTGTGCCGCTATGATAAATAAATCGCAATAATCAAAGGGACATTACAAGCATTGACTGAAAAGACGACACAAGCGCGATTAACGTGCGGCAGCAACACTTCACGCGTATCCTGCTAAAAAAAAAAA
>NW_017303795.1:0-914 GCF_001594115.1 Trachymyrmex septentrionalis | reverse complement strand
AAATTTATATTTAATGTCATGAAATATTACTAAAAATTATGCTTAACGTTATTTTACTTACGTACCAAATTTACTTCTCGCGGATCGAGTAAGATTTATCGTACAAACTTGACTCACGTAAGATTAATCTCTACATCTATTTTACGAATATAAATGTAATTAAAATAAAATTGGAACAAGAACCGTTGCCGCAACACAATTGATTTAAGATATGAAAGCTTTCTTGGGATAAATAAGATCCATAGGTTAATTCTAACTGAGCTGCTTTATGTGTGATATACAAGAACGTATTGCAAAGAATAATGATTAATAATTACGCCACAGTTAATTTCTTCTTCATACCGGTTATAAAATTTTTTGGGATTATCCATAAAATTTTTGATGATCTAAAATATTCTAGAATATTTATAATAGTCATTTATTTGCCCTCTATCTGTTTTCAACGTTACACATTCTATTAATCCTTTAATACATACAATTGGATCATTTGTATCCTCAGCGTTCTTTTCTTAAAATATTAAAAACATTTGGCTAAATAATAATCTTTGTTTTTTCTAAAAAAAAATTTTGACATCTAGAGAACAAATTTTGTGCGTTGCCAGCTCCCGTTCTTGTATTGTCCGACGAGACCGTTTCATTCCACCTTAGGGCGCAAAAGACTCTCGTGTATAGAGTATAATCCCTTTTGCTAAAAAATTTTTTTTATTCTCAACAATTCTCATTTATATTACAAAAATTTTACGAATTTAAAAAAAAATAAAAAATGATATGGTTAAAAATAAAAAACGTATGGTTACGTTATTATAAATAATATTTTTAAAAATGTAATAAATATATAAAATTCCAAAATATTCAAATAAAAATTCAGCAATATTTTTCCATTTTATTGTAATTTTTTTTGTAACATAATATCA
>NW_017303794.1:0-914 GCF_001594115.1 Trachymyrmex septentrionalis | reverse complement strand
GATTGTGATACGCGCTCTACATTTTATTGTGTACTTAGTGATTTTCCGCCAAGTTTCCTTCGCCATTAGTTACTTATCGCCGGCCCCCAGTCACGCTGGGCGCCACTTTGAGCACAGCAGCCATAACGTAGACACACTGTTGTGTTTATTAGTCTTGCCACCGTGTTGTCTGTGATACTGGCTCTGACAGCACCGCAACCAATACGGTGGCAAGATTCTAATCCAGCTAGCAGTCCAGCAGGAAAACAAGCTGTAGCTGCGTTCAGCAATGCAAATCTGAGACGTCGGAGTGCTCTTTTTCTACAGTGCATGTAACATATGCTATAATATAATAGCACTCTGACGCCTCAGATTTGCATTACCGAACGCAGCTATAGCTCGTGTGCCGCAGGCTTTAAGTGTACCGAATTCGTCATTACATCTAGGATATTTCAATTGTTGTTTAATTTATATGCAGCTATTTTATAATTAATACGATATATTTCGTTTTGAGACATGGGTAAGAATCATAAACGTTTAAAACGCCTAAAATCGGAAAAGGCGAAAGTGAAATTAAAATCGAAGACCGTCCATCAATTGACAAAAAGTTCGAACGCCACAGATACGTCGTTTAAAGTGAAAAAGATACTAATTCGTGAACAACTGAAGCAACGAGATGAAACAGAAGTTCTTAGCACTCGTAAATTGAATATCGACGTACGTAATTCGGCTTATAATATTTTTTTTATGTTTAGTTTATATTAGATAATTGTTGAATTTATCCTTTTTACCGCCGATGTTGATAAAATTAGACTTATTTGACGCGTTTTTGCACGAAATGAACGAATCTGGCAAAAAATAATTATCGCTTTATCCCGTGGACCGAGATATTAATCGTTTAAGTTGATGACTATTCAGGTTAGGAAATCTGTCAC
>NW_017303793.1:0-913 GCF_001594115.1 Trachymyrmex septentrionalis | reverse complement strand
CAGAGAACAGAAAATAAAAAAATTTTTTATTTTTATAAATAATTTTTTATTTTATGAACATTTTTTATTTCTCTTCGAAGATTTATAGTGTCTTCCCAGCTTCCATGCAAATTTTTTAAATATTTAGACAAAATGAATACTTTTTATTTTTTTCAACATACAAGTAGAAGTGATAAGAAGATTGACTGATTGAGAAAAAAAGACTTAAGAATAAAAAGATCTAAAATCAAACTAATTTCTTATGTTTGTAATTTGAATAACGAATTACAAACCAATATTGAGTCTATTAATGTTTCTAATAAAGATTTATCGCTTTCGATAGAAAGAATACATATTTCGACTGAAGAATTTGAAGAAGTAGCTCTCTTAGATTTCATTAAATGAAAAGTGGCTTATTAATTTGAGCAATGTTAATGACACTCCTTTGAAGGTCTAGTATTTGTTGTATTTTTACAGTTATATATATATATAGGTGTCTTGATTTTCCTATTAACAAACACAACATTGATGAAACGTTGATTAAGTTTATTAAAAATATTGAAAACAACATACATGGTCGTCTGGACAATATAATTAATTTTGTTAGAAAAAATACAATTTTGATTTTTGAGAATTTTTACAAGGAATTTCCTAGAACTGATTCGAATGGTAAATTATTGTTCGGTTGGCTTGTCATTTAAAAAATTTATAAAAGATTATCCTAAAATATTAATTACTAAGGCAGTTTAATTACTAAGCATATTAATTACTAAGAGGAATGTCACAGTTGCTTTAAATAAATTACATATTTAAGATGGAGATGATACTTTTAGACACTAATACATATGAAATATTAGCAAAAGACCCAACTAAAAAACATATTTGTGACTTACGTAGCTTACTTAGTAGGTAGAAAGGGAGGAATTTTATTGAT
>NW_017303792.1:0-912 GCF_001594115.1 Trachymyrmex septentrionalis | reverse complement strand
TGTGTAATTGAAAAAAATTTCTCATTCCAATTGTTCTGACCAAACTCCAATTAATTCATCAAGTATTAAATATTGTTAACGTAGACGGAATTATTAATTAACGTCGATCGTACGAGAAAGAAACATTAGATTAGAAATTAATTAAACGAATTATATAGTTAGAAATTTTACCGCGAGCAATTCTACCGGTTGAGTTAATCGCCGATTAAATTATTCGGAGTTTGGTCGAAGTCACTTCAAGTTCTCTTTCTAGCTTGCTACCACGCAAGAGAACCACGCGATCCAATTGTCAAAGGCCATTCTTCTATTCTGCAGGAATATTCTCCAGAGCAACCAATAAAACTGTACGAACCATCCTGATTTTCTACAATATAGATTATTAAATTTTGTGAATGTTATTTGCTAAAATTTATTTGAGAAATTTTGCTGCTATTTTGTTTCAATACTTTCGACTAGCGTGGAAAACCGAGACGTTTTCGATCGGGGGAATCTTTGACAGTGGTGATCGTGAAAACGCTCGGCATGACAGAATATTTACGTAATATTCGGACTCGTCGTAGTTTGTAGGGCACCGATAATCCTGGCTATGCATAAAATATATCGCTTTTGTCGTTTGACGAATCTTAGTACGAATGTCAGAATATCTGAGGAGTTTTACTTCTCAGAAAAATCCGTGGCGTTCCTCAGAGTCCCGAAGTATACGGATCTACCATCGGCCATCAATATCACATGGCTGAATATATTGTATAGCGTCATACCTGGTTGATGAATTGTGCAGAAGACCATAGTGCCTCTCGAGGCGATTAATTTCAATGACTGCACAAACGTGCATTGCGGCAAAAGTGTCTAGACCTACTCTCGAAAATTAATATAAATTTATTAATATAAAAATTAATTAATTATAATATTTAT
>NW_017303791.1:0-912 GCF_001594115.1 Trachymyrmex septentrionalis | reverse complement strand
AAAAAAAAAACTAAATTGAATAATCACTTTTCTTAGCAATAGAATGATATTTTTCCGTGTACAGTAAATTACTAGAATTCCATTACACAGAATAAAGAATTTCCAGTAATTTATTAAAACGCAAGCAATGCAGCAGAATAAAATGTGCGATAAGCATTAAAGAATCCTAGATATTAATAATTAAAAAATAAGATTTGAATAAAAATGTTCTCTCTCAAAAATTATGCTAGATATGTTATTCCCGAGTTCGATGTAATTATATGTTTCAAGCTAATTAACATTCAGTTATAACGTGAGTGACGGTTCTTGCTCGCAACAGCTTCGTTAATGTTAGCGATACGCATTGGCACTGTTTAACGACATTTCTGACAAGACTGTCGTGGCAATTATCAATACGCTATTAGGTGTTCGCCGTACGATTGGTTGTAACCGCGCGTAAGCAACTAATTAATCCGATAATATGACCTAGTTAGTGCGTAGCGCCATGCTGTACATGACACTCGTAACGACGTGCGTACGAAAGACCTACACCCTGCGGTGCATTATCGGGCCCGTTTCACCAGTGGTAGCGCCTGCATGCGTTACTAGCGGTCTGCTAACGAGTTGAATTAATTTATACTCATTGAATTTTGTTGTGGCAGAACCGCTTTCCGAGAAGTCATAATAAATACGCTGCCTGGCATTTCGATTATTTATCGCCTACGCCCTTCATTATCTTCGGCCCGAAAATGCGAACGTTTTGAAAGCTCTAAGTAATATTATCACAAGGTAAAATATATTATTGCATTTGTGTATTATAATTTTTTCTTAACTCATTTTCTGTCTTAATTTGTTCGCGTACCCGCAGAAAGTGAGATATGACTTTTCTTTATTCATTAATTCACAATGTGTGTGTATGTATATATATATATA
>NW_017303790.1:0-911 GCF_001594115.1 Trachymyrmex septentrionalis | reverse complement strand
TTTTTATTATATGTCCTGGTTTGTTACAACCGTAACAGGTCTCCTTTTGTCTATTTTCAGCTTTAAAAGCACTAGCTTTCTTTTTACTTGCGTCGCTTTTCATTTTTACTTCCCACATAGTTATTTTACTTTTTAAAAATTCACAGTTTCTTTCCTCCTTTTTTATAGCATCGATTAAATCGCCAATATAGCTTAGCGAATCTGGCAGTGTCCTGAGCATGTAGTTCAATTTCTCTTGTTCCGTGACTTGTCCACCAGCGCTCTTTAATTCATTAATTGTCTTCTCAAAATCCGTGAAGAATATGTTCGAGTCTTCATAATCTTTCAATTTCAATTTGTCTAGTTTATTTTTGATACATATTTGTAACACTGTCGATTCCTTTAAGTAAAGTTGATCAAACTTGTTTATTATTCCGAACGCCGTGTCCTCATCACAAACAAACTCAAGCTGATCGTTGTTTATACTACTATAGATATAGTTCATTGCTTTTAAATTCTTTTCTTCCCATTGTTCTTCATTATCAGTTGCTAATTTTTCTCGTTTTGCTGCTTCATCACATTTTTTCCACTTTAAGTATAGCGATAGTCTTTTTTTTCATATATTGTAATCTTGCCCATCAAAAACTGGTATCTTTATCTCTTTGTTTTTCGACATTGTTTTCACTTCAACTTGCGAATTTATTTTTACTTTGTAAACTTCACTGCAAACAATCGTAACTTCATTCAATATTTTAAAGAAACATTTTCTCAAGTAGTCACATTGTTCTTCACTTAGTTCAAAGCTGTCACTGTTTCTTACTTTTTCTAAATTCTTTTTCTTCATAAAGTTTTTAACTTCTCTAACAATATATGCATTTAAACATATTCTTTGTTTATTGGATTAACTTTAATTTAATTTGCACTTCAACCAC
>NW_017303789.1:0-904 GCF_001594115.1 Trachymyrmex septentrionalis | reverse complement strand
AGATTTTCTGATTATTCACTACAATCTCTCTTCGTTTCTTTTCTCCTCTTCCGTCTGACACATGAGCAATTTACGAGGTACAAGTGTCGGGTTGCCTTTACTTATAGTCCGGAAAAGTTTCGGTTTCGATCCTCTCGATCTTCCGGCTTCGCCACTCGCGGTCACTTTGCGAGTTTACTCGCGACGTAAACTTTGCCGGTTAATCGATACGCGGATGTACTATACACACCGCAATGCGGTCACGTCGGACACGTCGAATTGCAAAATCGTCTACAAAGTGGAGAACAGGAGACTCGGGGCTGCGAAAACCCGGCCGCGGCGAGGGAATCCGATCTGACATTTATTCGGCGAATATCTCTCGTCGAGAAACGAACAGGCATGTCGAATCCAGTCGTACGTCATCGCCGATAAACGAAGTCCGCATGTACGGCTCGAAGTTGTAATCTGTGAACGTCAGCGAAGATGCTTGGCAATAATACGAGAAACAAAGAGAGCTGCCTTTTATTTTCAGAAAAATAAGATTCCTGATGACGCGGACGAATCATCCGCATCCTCGTCACTCGTACGTCACTGTTAATGTATGATTAATTGTTCTTCTGTGATATAGCAAATTCACACGATTGCAGAGGTGTCTTTGCATATTGATGAATCCTTTCTTCATCCGCGTAACGTTTTCCCCGAATCGGTTTTTTCGTTCTCCGATTCAGAAGATTAGTCTGAACAGTTCGCTTCACTATATTTAGTACGTTATTTATTTCGTTGCAAACGACGTGGATGCTAATCAATTACGCTTATACACAATTCCCCAAGTTGTACTTATCTCCAATGATGTTCCCGCGTTGGCGACGAGCACTTAACTGACGCTCTTGTGCGACAGTATTGCGATCATCCTTAATTCACTGTC
>NW_017303788.1:0-901 GCF_001594115.1 Trachymyrmex septentrionalis | reverse complement strand
AAAAAAAAAGAGAGAAAAGGAAGACATCCTGGAATAGAATAAGAAACAAAGATTAGCGGAATTTTTCCTAAAGAAAAATAAAAACAAATCATCAGCTGTCACAAAAGGAGGTGAACAAAATCAGGATTTCTCCTGTGGCTTCGTTCTGCCTCGTCCTTGTAGAAAGTATGAGGACGTATCGATCGGAGAACGGTGATTTAATTCGACTCGACCTGACTCGACGGCGATGATCGGAGAGGAGAAAGTCGCGGAGGCGAAGAAGAGGAGACTCACAATAGAAAACTCATCGTGACAGGCTCGTCGTAGCTGTGGCCGAGTCGCTCCGCTCGTTGGGTCCGCTCTCGCCCGTTCCGCTCAGTCGCGTGGTCCACTCAGGTCCGCTGTATGCGTCCTTGCTCAACTAGACGCGTAACGAGACAAGTGGACGACAACGGAATGCGATTATCACGATGACGATGACGATGACAACAACGACGACGACGAGAACGTGCCAGCCAGCCGGCCGCCACACTCGCGAGTCGCGGGTGCGATCGCCTCCTCACAATGCTACTCGCTCTCCTTGTCCTGTAAACGCTACTATACCGGGGAGACGAATTGCCGTCCACACAACCCAAGCCACTCGCTGCGTCGTCGTCAGTCCACTAAATTGTCCGGTTTCTCTCGTACTATTCTCTTCTCCCTTCCTTAGTTCCTTTCTCTCTATTTCAAACTGCGGGACGTTGCACGATCAATCTGGCAAGAATCACGGCAGTGTGGTGGAACTCGTTACGTTGGCTACAGTGGGTGCATTCAATGGCTGCGTTCAGAGGATTCAACAGTGAGCGTTCACTGTTATTGATGTATTCTTTCAGATGTAAAATACTGATTGGATGATCTAAAAGAATACACCAATAACAGCGTG
>NW_017303787.1:0-899 GCF_001594115.1 Trachymyrmex septentrionalis | reverse complement strand
GAGAGAGAGAGAGAGAGAGAGAGAGAGAGAGAGAGAGATGCGTTAAAATAAGTTATATTTTACAATCAGTTTTTGTTTTAGTATTAAATTAATATAAAATTTTTACATAATACATAAATGTAATAAAACTGATACAAATAATTTATTAATTTATTTTGTAGTTACAAAGAAAAAATGATGCGTGTAAGTTCTCTCTCCAAGGATCAACCATATAACAGCACTGAGAATGTAATATGGTGGATAGAATATGTAATGCGTCACAAAGAAGCAAATCATCTTCGATTTAGTGACAGCGATAAACCATGGTATCAACGTTACGATATGGATATTATTGCATTGTTCGCCATAGTATTATTTGTAATAGAATGTATAATTGCATTGATTATCATCCAGATTATACGTATTATCTTAAACAATACTGCACTTTATTCCTATCGCAAATCTTGAAATTTTTCAATGTAAAAAAATATTATTATAATTCAAAATAAACAATTTTTGTTTGTTGTAAATCATAAATAAAAATTTCTTTGTTATTTCTAAAAAATATTAAATCGCTTGTATTTCAATTTAGTTATTATTCCAATTTTTATTTGTTTTTAGTTTCAAGATTGTGTTAAATTAGCAATACTATCATAATGAGAAAATGTAAACTTATTTTAAAACGACATTAATAAATCAACTGTTCTATAATACAACGCAATATTAAATCACTCCGTATTTGCTAATAATAATATAAACTTATATATAATATATCGTTCTAATAATAAAAATTTTAATTATAATATTAACTTGAGTGCATTTTTTAAATTATCATATTTAATACACATAATAATTAAATCAAAAAGTAAAATTATTTCATATAATTTTATCACATTTATAAAAAATGTCAAGATATTAAT
>NW_017303786.1:0-898 GCF_001594115.1 Trachymyrmex septentrionalis | reverse complement strand
TAGTAGTTATTTAATTCTCCTTCAAAACATTATTCAAAACATTATGACAAAATTGTGTTACTTTGTATTACTTTCATTTAAGTTATCATAAAAAATTAATGAAGTAAACATTTGGCGCTGTAGAATCGAATAAGAAAAACTATAAAAATAATTTAAAAATTTTAATAATAATTAACAAAAATAAATAATTTCTGTATTATCACTGCACTCAATAAAGTTATTATTGTTATATTATATTTGTATTCATATTGATCTAATATTCACTTCATATTGTTTAAGTTTTATTATTAGCATCATATTCCAGAATACACACGGCAAAATTAAAAAAAAAACCATTTCCTCCTGAATTCAAGAATTAATTTCATTCATCCAAAGCACTATCCAAGCGTCACTCATCCAAAAGTTGTACTACATTTAGGCCCAATTTCATAATTTTCAGTTAATTCTTAATTGAAGTCAAATTTATTTCTCATCTTTTTCCAAAATAATTTCTAGAATTGAAAAAAGATAAGGAATAAATTGAACCTCAATTAAGAATTAACTGTGAGCTGTGAAATTGGCCTTTGTGTTGTTTTAGCTTTGCGACGGGAATTACTATTTTGACAATTCATGAATACTGAATATCAATGGATGCATGCTATGTTTGGTTAATAGATATTATCAAAAAGATAAAGTTTAATATTGTAATATGTTATAGTATTTTTTTTATAAAATAAACCTAATCAATAATGCTTTTACTAATTTTCACATCATCCTAAAATAGCATCGATCTGGAATAAATTTTCTCATATATAAACATGTATAAAAATGTTGTATATAAGATTTCTTATAATTACATATATCTATGGAAACATAATAACAAATTTACGTATCTAATTATATATAATATATAAGAATT
>NW_017303785.1:0-897 GCF_001594115.1 Trachymyrmex septentrionalis | reverse complement strand
TGAGAGTTCTTTAAGAAACATCTTTAAAATATTTCACAAAGAACATTGAAAGATATTTTAAAATTGTCTTATACATCGATTTTATCCATTTACTCAGCAATTTTTAGAAATTCATATCTCGTTAACTATTGTGAAAATTGCAAAATGGTAGAGGTTTCAAATTTAATTTTTTATCAGAAATAGTACTGTATGATTAGTGGGCGCTATTTCAGATACACCTCGTATAAGTAACGTATTATCTTCGTTGTATTTGCTGAATGTTTAAAAAAATGATGTTTGTATTACTAAATGAAAAGCACCTTATACTAACAACATTCTTTGTTAATTAAATTAGTGGATGAAAAAGAGAAATAATTTTTGAAATTTATGCAATATTTCAGTATCTTGATATTGGATATTATAAATTTTGATTTTTTTTATTGATTAACTCATTAAAACATGTACATATTACGCTAACAGCATTAATGAGGCGTAAATAACTAAAAGGGGGAGAGTAAGTTTTGAAATCGTTGCAACCTCGACATATTGGCCTTGAACTTCTTTAAAACGCTAAACAATGGAAATTTGAATTTTTAAAAATATAGCTTCTTAACAGAATTGCATCGATAGTTTCTACTATTTTTTAAATTTGTTTAATGTTAATTTTATTAAAGTTATTTTTTTTCAGAAATTGTTTTCATGCACACCAAAGTAGGAAATAGTTTAACCTTCGTTAAACCATTTCGTACTTTTCGGCCTGTATTCATATACAGACCGATAATATTTTATCGATAATTGCGTACTTCTGAAATTGTATTTCTGATATTCTATAGATATACGTAATTATATATTATATAGTACATATACTACAGTATTATATTAGGTGTAGTAAAAAGTCATCGCGTATTTTTTAGCTCA
>NW_017303784.1:0-897 GCF_001594115.1 Trachymyrmex septentrionalis | reverse complement strand
TCATTTAATGTTACTTACGTTTAGAATGTTAAGATGATTTGTTAAAATTGTGTTTTTTTTAAATAGTTGAGAAAACTTATAAAGATTCATTCATTAATTTTCTTTCTCTATCTGTCTCTCTCTTTTTCAGAAAATTTAATTTATCAGAAATGATAAGTTGCACATTATTCTAAATTATCTGTCTGGTATTATATTCTACGATATCTATGTTTTTGTTTTGTCTACTTTGCGCTCTAACGATCTTATTTTTGTTACAAGTAAGTGTTGTAACAATAACCGTAGACATACAAGATAGACCCAGCATCCGTACACTTTTCTATAGTGTATGCTGGGTTTCGCAGAACGATGCGAGAGACAAAATATCGGGGCAACCTATTCTTCTCTGCATACGCATCTTGACATTTATATTATGGAAAAAAATAAAATAAGATATAAGGGTAATACTCAAGACTACCATCTTTCTCACCGATTTTGATGAAATTAAAGCAGAATATTTATTCCAGCCCTTTACATGTTCGTTCTCATGTCCCTCTATGCCATTAATATGACAGATTTTCTAATCTGAATAGTCGTTAACTTCAACATCACTTTTTTGCCAGATTCGTTCTGTCAAACACAGGTATACATATATAGTTAATGCTGGATCTATCTTATATGTCTATGATAGTAACAGCTTTGCTGGCGCTTTATCTTACATCTTTTTCATTCGTGCTCTTTGTATTTAATTTATCGGACTTATCATAAACCAATCTTGTATGCACAATAATGTTATCATTGTTAGTCTCGAAGCAAATAAGTGATTCCAAATAGTCAATAGTCAAATCAGCATCATTGCCTGACAAAGCAAAGGATGCTTTGCAGCAAGATTTTTCAGCCAATGTGCCACAAACACTTTCT
>NW_017303783.1:0-894 GCF_001594115.1 Trachymyrmex septentrionalis | reverse complement strand
ACGACTTTATGCTCTCGTTTAAAATGAAAAATTACCTCGAAGTACCACCAGCAGTTCTGTCTACTAGCGTGACATACGACGTTGATGAATCAGTTTTCTTTGGTTCTGCAGGGAAAAGAATATTAGACATTCACTGTACTATTTAAAATATTTATAAAAAATTATGTTTATAAGCAATTTTATATTTATATTTAAATGTGATGCTTATCATTTAACAAATGGTAAATATCTAATTATAAAATACAATTACCTTTCGAAACGACATCGTTTTTATTCGGTAAACCGCTGTTTTTTAATGCCTGTTGCAAAATATCATTCTGCTCCGCACTTAAGGTCGTAGTTCTTGTGGAATCTGCAGTATTATTCACAACGGATTCCAAAGATGCCAATTGTGATATAACACTGTCGACGGTCGCACGCATTTCAGCTTCCGACGAGATACGATTAGCTTCCGAGGATTTTGCGCTGAATTCCTAACAAACATAACAATTCTAATGGGTCATCAATTCTTAGCAAAATCGCGTAAGATTCGTAACGTGTTCTCGTAAAACTTGTAAGAACTTGTAAATTTTATGGCTAGTAAGAAGCTGTCTGTAAAAATATTGTATAAAGATATAAACACTTAAAAATTCTTACAAGTTTTACAGAAATATATTACGAGCCTTACGATTCTGCTTATAATTTAGGTATTAGTTTGTAATTCTGAATCATTCTACATAAAAAGTATCGTATTTACCTCCGAGGTAACAGAATGCATTCGCTTTATGTGTCCATTTAAACTGCCCAGCCTCTTAAAGACGCAGGAACAATAGGAACACGCATACGTTGATTCACCTTCTGGTGCATTGTGCACTCTGAGTATGTGCGCCTTTAGATTTCCTTTAAAAGAATACA
>NW_017303782.1:0-892 GCF_001594115.1 Trachymyrmex septentrionalis | reverse complement strand
TCAGGATAGGGGGGTGCTCACTATGATAGGATAATTTTTATTCACAGTTTATGTATGTTAATTTTTGTCTCTAAGGAGGACTCAATAGTGAGCCGAAACATGTAAGCACATTTTAGTAAATAAAGAAGTTTCACACTTCATAGATATATTATTTGCATGACGTCTTCTGCGTTTGACTCCTACTGCCCGTATCCTTTCCAGTTATCTAAAGAATTATAATTATTCAAAGTTTTAAAATTCACGTAAAAATTCTATGAAAAATTGCATGAAAAATTCTAAAAAATATTTTAAAGGCAGCATCGACTTGTTTCTTACATCTTTGCACATCTTTTATATTTATGTATAATATTTTTGTTCTTGGATTAAATGAAATTACATTTTACGAGAAATAACATTTACATTTAGATGTATCATCTATGTGTGAACGAGATGTCAGAAATGAAGAAATTGCGGTTGACCTTCTATCTCATGGTATATATTGTAGTATTATTTATTTTCTCGTAGCTTTATTAAAAAGAAATTGGATGATAATTTATAATAACATGTGAAACATAATAATTTTGTTAAAGTGTATAAATATATAAGGTGGATATTGATTTTATAATATTGATTTCGTTGCATTTGTAAAATAAAAATATTGAGTAATGTGTGAGACTGAAATCATTCTTATGCTTTCTATAAGATTTAAAATTTCTACTCATAATTACTATTTCGGAATACATACAACGTCAGCGAGAAAGCATAATAAAAATTCTTGTAAATTATTCTTGAATAGAAATTTTTTAATAAAATTATATTTGCAATCGATAGAATAGATTTATAAAATGTATCGAAAATTGTCTTCTTATAGGTGTAGTAAAAAGAAATCTATTATTTTTGCATTAAATTGAAG
>NW_017303781.1:0-892 GCF_001594115.1 Trachymyrmex septentrionalis | reverse complement strand
GTCATCGGATTGGAAGTAGGAGCGTTATTGAATGGCCTCCTCGGTCCCCAGATTTGTCGTCATTGGATTTCATTTTGTGAGATTACTTAAAAAATACAATTTATGCAACACAACCAGTTTCTTTAGAAGATTTACGTCAATGTAGCGTCAATGAATGCCGTGAAATTATCCCACAAATTCTTCAGAATGTACGACAACGTTCCGAGCAGAATCTCTATTATTATATGGAAGTCGATAATCAATATTTTAAACAATTATTACGCTAAGTTACACAGTGGTACATATTTGGACATCCCTTGCAACTTATTAATGGGCTGATTCAATAGATAATTAGGAAAAAATTTAGAAGATATGAAAATGTTTGTTTTAGATTTAACACACTCTCTGTATCTTCTAAACGAATTGCTCAAATTTAAAAAATTAAACATAGAAATGTAAGGAATTAAAAGACTTTTCTAATGATTTGTCATCTGACCCTTCTTCCCATTTGCAATTTTTTAAGGATTGGTACCTCCGCTTAGGAAGTCAAAATTGAGAGTAAGAATTATACGTCAAAAGATATCCCCCTCTCAACAAAAATCGTCCTGTTTTTGTTTTCTCCTAAAATTATTTTTGTATAAGTTATTCAGTCTCTTTCGTTTTCTATGGGTTACATGTGGCTATACATATACTATACAACAGAATTCTTATTCAAAAGATAATACAATTTTAATAAACGAATACTATAAGTAGTCGAAATAATAGCTTCTTTGTATTCAATCAATAATCCTGTACAATTAGTAACGTGTAAATGATGAAATGTTATTGAAATATATTATTAACTTTATTTGTTAATAACTTTTAATAAGAAGCATGTTAATGATCTTAACTTTCTTGAAGGTTAAGATCAACA
>NW_017303780.1:0-892 GCF_001594115.1 Trachymyrmex septentrionalis | reverse complement strand
TTGCCGAGTGTTTTGGTTCGGTTTTGATAAAAGTTCTGGTGGGACTATTAATTATTCTTTATAAATTATTTGATTTTAGTTATATGATTTTTAATTAATATTCTAGTTATCCTATGTATCAAAGATGCAATCCACAATTAAGAGTTTTCCTACCAAATTTTTGGATGAAGCTAATTGCACCTATAGATGAACAACCTCCAAATATTGTACAGTTTCACTGCTCTATGGAAATGTCCAAATACGATATAAAGAATTATCTAGAGAAAATTTATAATGTTAACGTAATTGAAGTGAGGACAAGAATAGCGATGGGTAGGTTTAAAAGGGATCGATTGCAGCGTTCAGTCATTAAGGAAGACGATAAAAAATTGGCCTACGTCGTACTGGTTAGATTGCAACTATTCTCTTGCTTGTTTTTACAGAAAGGAATTTAGAATTTTATTAGAAAAAAATAACTTTATTTCCTTGTAGCCGAAGGACCAGTCATTTGTGTTTCCTGATATGTTCAAAAATGTAAAAGATGATAATGATAAAGAAGCTATGGACATAGTTAAAAAAGATATGCAGGCTTTCTTAGGACCTAAGAAAGCTCCTGGATTACCTGGTTGGTTTAGGATATAATGTGTACGTACATTGTTGCAGTATTTAAGGATTTGTAACCAATAAAACACTTGTTACTATTCTTAGTATTGTTTAACTTCTCGAACAATCATAATTTTTTAATTACTTACAATTTGACGAACTTTTTTATAATCTCTTGTATATAGGATTTTGTTAACGCTAATTGATGTGTGTGATTAGAAAATATCTATTCTTTGAATATATACTTTATATAAAATAATTTTTATTACAAAATTAAATTAACAAATTATATATAGTATAAAAATTAAAA
>NW_017303779.1:0-890 GCF_001594115.1 Trachymyrmex septentrionalis | reverse complement strand
ACACACACATGTATTACATATTATGTAATCAAGTCCGATTGTACAACAATGTCACTTTGTTGTGCATCAACGCACAATAAGCATATCGTGCGGTAAGTCGCGACCATTATTTGCACAACACAATATAATTTCTGGTTGTCGGGACCGAGACAAGCGAGATTACATGAGTTGCGTATCGGACTGAAAATATAACAAGCAAGGACAATAGTTTTACGCGAGACAATGTCGAGTAACAGGAAACCCCCTAAGCACGGGAAGGAGGTCGAATTTGTTCATAGAACGGGATTTATCCGAGATCGTGAGAGACAATCTCCCGTGCAAAAACTTTTGCCCTTTAGATACATCCGAGCAGATTATCTTTATAAGATTTATTTCTCGCATTTATTTCTCGCAACAGCGATATTATTATCTTCATACGCGATTTGCGAGATCGCGAGTTGTTGAACGCACGACAATCAATGACAAAAGCACAATAAAACCGCACGCATTTGGTACTCGTATTTCAATTACAATCAATAAAGTGTTGCGGTTTTCGGAAATCGACATTCCATTCATAACTGTGAGACGGAATAATAATAAATAAAAGCGATACATTGTATTCACACGTATCAGCGTATGAATGACGATATCTCTATCTCTAAATTCACAATGAACGCCAACTGAAAAGAATTTCACAATAAAGATTGAAGCCGACTTTGGAAATCGCAATCATCACAGTGTAATTATTTGTATTATAAAAATTTCGCGCGTACAATTGCGCTCTAGGCATGCACCAACCATAAAGTTGTAACTACAGTTGTATGATAATGAGTCAAAAGTTTGAGATTTGTTGAATCATAATAAAATCATGTTTTTATACATATATTAATATTTATATAAGTAAGTAAAAT
>NW_017303778.1:0-890 GCF_001594115.1 Trachymyrmex septentrionalis | reverse complement strand
AAAACATTTAATGATTTAATTAAATTCTTTTCCTATCTTTCGGTCGACGCTTTTAGGAAAGCCACGTACCATTGTACGAATAATCAGCGCACGCTCCTTTCTCTTGTTGCGTTCTTTTCGTATTTAACGAACGAGAACGAGAGAGAATGTGAAGTATCTCGGGGACTCGTAATTAGCAAGGGAAGAGTTCTGAAAATTTTAATCAAACCGAGTGGTTGCTCCTACATCGAGTCTTCCTATTTGCCACGTTCATTCGTCGTCGGGCACATATTACTCTTAATTTTGCAAAAGTCTGCTCTCCCCGAGCCTCGATTCCTTTTCCCCTAAAGGACGTAAGATAATATTTGTCCCGAAATTTCCAAGTGAGGACTTGTAACGGGTTGAAAGTAGTACCGGTTACGTATTGCATACTGTGACAAAGAACGTTTGCTCTTCCCGGCACAGGTCGGGACTCTCGGTCTCTCGAGTGCCTTTAAAGTTTAAAGGGCCAGCTGGAGGGCATTAGGAAGGAGACGCTCTACACTATGGCCCTTTAAATCTCGGTGAAATTTTCTTCCAATATGTTCAAAGCGCTCTTTCCGTCTATACAACCGACATATGATTTTTTAAAAGATCCTGAAAATTTTGCATATTATTTATTGCAATGGGATGGAGATTTCTTTGGAATCATTACAATACACACAGATTTCTATCATAATATTTTAGTTATATTTTATTTTTAACTGTCTTTTGTCCCTCGAATTATTTTTCTCTGTAAATCGATAACAATTTCAAACCAGTATACTCCTTAAAAAACTATTCTTTGTAAAACTATGAATTTTTTAAGAGATAACGAAGAAGGAAAATTTTTTATGGAAATATTATAAATGCCTTTTCTCTTTTTTTTTTTT
>NW_017303777.1:0-889 GCF_001594115.1 Trachymyrmex septentrionalis | reverse complement strand
GCCCGAGAATCCTTGAACGTTCCAAAAATCTCTTACGTCGATAATCAGGATTGCATCGGTGCGTGAAATTAAAATTGCAAGTAATAAAGTGCAAATTACAAATTCGGACATTTATTCCTTAAAATAAAAAATTATTTTTTTATATAAAGATAATTTAGAAGACGTTGTATCGTTTTATCTAAACAAATATTTTCACAGTTTTTCTTAAGATAATATTTCATGGATGAAATGATAAATAGTATTTCCACTTATAGATTTTGAAAATGAATTGCGTGTCACGCTAACTTTCAGATTTAATCGAATCGAAGAATACGGGTATCTTCTTCCTGCTAGACGAGGAGTCGAAATTGCCGACTCACAGTTTCGCACATTTCACCAACGAGGTTCACCGCGCGTGGAATGGTCACTTCCGCATCACTTTACCGCGAACGTCACGATTGAAGGCTCATCGAGAATTACGAGACGATGAGGGCTTCGTGATTCGTCATTACGCCGGCGGTGTCTGCTATCAAACGGTAAAAAAATTGCTCCCAAAATAAGGAGTAAAAAAATCATAAATGCATTTTTCAAAGACATTTTCCTGATTTTTAGACTCATTTTGAATTTTTGCATCCAGAAAAATTTCTAAAAAAATATGTATGTAATTGTGAATTTATATTTTGATTCTATAGAACCAATTCATTGAAAAAAACAATGATGCATTGCACGCCTCCTTAGAAGGGCTTATTCAGGAAAGTGGGAATAAATTCCTTAGGACGCAATTCGTCAATCATTCGTTGCAAAAGGAAAAGCTCACCTTTATTAGTGTCGGCAGTAAATTCAAGACGCAGCTCGGCGAACTGATGGACAAGTTAAAGAGCAATGTAAGAATACGGATTTTTTAATTTTT
>NW_017303776.1:0-887 GCF_001594115.1 Trachymyrmex septentrionalis | reverse complement strand
TTAAAGTAAATATAATTTTAATGAAATTTTTATGTCAGAATTAAAGACAATTTGTAAAGAGATTAGAATGAGAAACAGTATTATTATAATAAATTAAAATTTTAGTCAAGTGAAAATCAACTTTAAATTGAGTAAAAATATCTGTAAATGAAAGTTAATTAGCTTTGAGACTGGAACATTCCGTAATATAGCTATGTAAAGCAAAACAGAGTTTCTGCACTACTGAAGTTGCAGAGCGCACATAACTATTCTTTTTTCTCACGTTGGGAAAGATGTCGCATTCCTTTTAAAGAGCGTTTCATATTCGCGGAATATTTTTCGTGGGAAGAATAAGATGGTTACCAGATGAATTAATGCAAAATCCCAGGATGCAATGTCAATATCGAAGAATTTTACGATGCGGAGTTTCCGTCTCTGTTATTTTCTGGAAGAGATCTAGATGTTCGGAATTCTTTGAACATGATTATGAAACAAGACAATATTGATTGTTGATATAAGAAAAGTACAAGGCAGAGGAGTATTATTACTGTTTGCATTTTCAAGATAAATAAAACGTAAACTTATAAGTAATGAATTATTTATTTTGAAAGAAATGTCAATAGTCTATAACGATGAAATATTGTCATGATTTTATGTGATAAAATTGAGCATGATAATCAAATTACTTTTGTAGTGTTAAACGACAATTTGATATCAAATAATGTGATTATATGTCTGATTATACTTATATAGGATAAAAATGAAATAAAGAAAAAAGTTTTTCTGATAAAAAAAGGAAAAACTGATTTTGCGATTGTCCATTTCCAAGCTATTGAAGTGTTTCCAAACTTTGTTTAGCGTGATTTTTTGTATATGATATGTATAATATCTGTTCCAAACTTAGAATG
>NW_017303775.1:0-885 GCF_001594115.1 Trachymyrmex septentrionalis | reverse complement strand
ATATATATATGAATAAAAAACATACGTGATAATAGAATATATCGTTACCATGTACGTCTTTTCTTCATATATACATATAAATGAATTCAAGTATATTTACAAACAAAAAGTACTTTCCCACATTTGAATAATTTATAAGAATATCATGAAACCTTCAATTTATGATTTTGATATTTATAAGAGAAATAAATGCAGAAATACAATATGAATTTACATAACTTATTATTTAGAATATATAGGGTTTATGCTTTATTCTAGCAAATGCACTGTCTCAATTATCAAATTTGCATCTTTATATATTTTACTATACCCAAACAGCACACTAACATTGAATCAATATTTCAAAAATGTTGATTTGCAACATTACAAATATTGTAGTAACATTGATAAATGTAGATTTAATGTTGAAGAGATGTTGCGAAAACGTCTAATGTCCGTTAAATTGCAATGTCTGTGAAACATAAAAAATATTTCTCATATTAATTAATTCAATTTTATTATTGCAATAAGTTATTGATTACATCGTATTTCAGAACACATGACAAAATTATAATTGAAAAAAACCGCTTCTCCCTCATTTAGGATTAAATTTCTGAAGCGATTATCCATTCAATCTTGTACGTCATCCAACGGTACTTAACTTTTGCAATCATACGGGAACCGCAACTTCAATGATCCAAACACTGAATGTTAGTGAATGAATAATTATATAATGTATGTAAATATATAATGTGACGTATGTATGTAGAAAGACAACAAATCGACATCGCGCATTGGACCGGTCAACACAAACAATACCGTACGTACAAGCGTTCTGCACGCGCGACCGATTCTCGCGTAAATATATATCGTTTAGAAATGAATTTTGTTAAAAAATCAATTTAA
>NW_017303774.1:0-884 GCF_001594115.1 Trachymyrmex septentrionalis | reverse complement strand
ATTGCAGACTTAATAATGCAAAAATTAGAAAAAAATGTCATTGTTATCTTATAATAATCAATTTTTTCTTTATTATCGTTATGTTGACGGTTTACTGCTGTCCCTTTCTCTGAAATCAATTCGGTTTTTGAAAGTTCGAATTTGTTTCACTCATGTCTGCAATTCACGTTGGAAGTAGGCTCTGACTCACTGAATTTCCTTGATCATGGTCAAAGAAAAACATTTAACCTTCAATTGGTATAAAAAATTGACTTTTTCGGGAAAGTTTTTAAATTATTTTTCAAATAATCCTATCTTTCAAAAAAAGGATATAATTTTCAGTTCAGTTGATAAAGCTTTATTGCTATCTGACTTTGAATGCTATCAAAAGAATCTTACATTGATTATTAATATACTAATAAAGAACAATTATCCTCTTAAATTCATTTTTGACGCAATCAATGTTAGAATCAGAAACATTCAGTGTGGAAAAATAGTACGTAATTGCACGAACAATAATGATGAAATAAAGGTGTTACATTATGGTTTACTGTATCTTTTGTTTCATCGGTAACAGATAAATTCAAAAAATTTAATAGAGAGAATATTAAAGTTTCCTATTATATCTCTAATAAATTGAGTAAGCTCAATTTATTAAGATACAAAAGGATTCTCGTTTAAATTTGTCAAAGATGTGTAGTTTGCAAGATCAAGTGTAAGGATTGTGATGCATATGTCGGACAAATGGGTAGACGATTTAAAACCAGAATTACAAAACACCATAATTATATGTGTTGGAATACATCTACCCATTATGTAATTACCGAACATAGACAACATGATTTTGATTAGAATAACATCCAGATATTAGATAAAGAGCCATGTTATAATAAATGCTTAATTTC
>NW_017303773.1:0-883 GCF_001594115.1 Trachymyrmex septentrionalis | reverse complement strand
AAGTCTTAATATTTATATAGACGGTCTTGTTTCCAATCATATTGTTACTTAATTAATATCAAACAAATGTTTGATGATTCTACTTGCAATCATAAATATATACATTTTCAATCGATATATGCTATACATACATAAACGAAGATAGAAAATAGAAAGATAAAAAAACAGAAGAGGAGAAAATGGAAAGGTAAAAAGAAAAAGAAAGATAAACGTGCGAGTTGAATGCTAGAGTGCAAAGCCGTTCTTTTCAGTGGCGCTACATCGTCCTGCGACTGCGACGTTATTTACATGATGGACGATTAAATATCCTCACAAACACACCCTCGCCCGTGTCCGCATAAGCTCGAGGATGCCCTTGCGAGAAAATTCCAAAAAAGTCGGACATAGATCTAGCCGACAGTCCGCGCCAGTGAATTATTATTCATATTCGAGAATCCGGGAAAGCCTGCGATGTAAATTCAACGAGGTAAAAGACACCCACCGGCGTGACTCTGTTATTACGTTGTTCAAAACTTCTTTTTGCTCTTTTCCTGCAAGCCGCTATGAATAGGAGATATATTTCAATCGAATATTAATTCGCAGGTCTAAAGGTTCTCGAGAGGAAGCTAGCGTACAGATTGTATAAATGTCGTTTATTACCGTAATTAGGCTTATCTTTATAGTCGTTACATGAATCTGGAAGTACCTGATCATCATTAGGCTGAAAGTCCATTTATTACACAAATAAGAATTATCGATGTTTATCGACATCAATTTGTTTATCACAAAGCACATCAAGCCAGGTACTCTTAATACGAATTCATTTTGAGATATAGGCAATTCAATACAAATATTTTGATTAAACATCAATTGATATCAGCTGATTGTGAAAAGCGATACTCCG
>NW_017303772.1:0-882 GCF_001594115.1 Trachymyrmex septentrionalis | reverse complement strand
CACAGTAAAGACACACGTGCCGCTTGTACACCTTGATGTATGCTGCCGAATAAAGAATTATTTGAAAATGAAGGCAATATCATAAATCCTTGTCTGCTCAAGGTCTTTTCACAGTCTCGTCGTCGTCAACAAATTTTTCTCTTTAATGCAGACTCGATTTCATCCTTTCCCTCGTTAAGTACAGAGAGGAATAATTAAATCGCGACCTTGAACGTCTTCCTAAGAAAAGACAATTTTTACGAAGTCTGTCAATATTCGAAATTTTTACGCGAAATCTCTCTGAACGGTCCCTGTTTCTTGTTTATCTAATAATATTTGCGTTTGAAATCTTCAAGAGGAGAATATTCCTAATATATTACTATATTATATTCACTTGATAATCAATTTAACAATATTATACGTAAAATATCAAGTTTCATTTTGTTTTGTGAAATATTAAAAATATCACATATACATTTTTAATATTATATAAAAAAACATTAAAGATTTGTCACTAAATTCACACGGAAAGAATGATTTTATCGAGGATTTTGCTAAAGTATCTGAAAATTTAGCTAGATACAGATCTGTTAATGCTTTCGAAACTTTCACGAGTATTTTCTTCAAAGATACCAGAAGATTTGCGGGTAATCAGACCTTCTGATATCTTAGATACAGATCGAAAAATAATTTTGTTTAGATTATCAAAATAATTACGCAGGATGCTCACATTGGTTATTAAAATCTTAAAACTTTTTGCAGAATTATCATCAACGCTTAAGCGTTCTATATAATTATCATAATGATACAACAAAACTATTTTCAGATCTAACTAAATTTTTAGATACTTCAGCAAAACCGTTCTTTCCGTGCATGATTATTTAAACAATAACATTTCATCGT
>NW_017303771.1:0-881 GCF_001594115.1 Trachymyrmex septentrionalis | reverse complement strand
GTATTATTATTATTACTACATTATTATTTATACAATAATAAATATAACAATATAATAATATATTAGAATAATATAATATTATATAATATTAAAGAAAGTAGGTAGCAGGATTAGGCTTCGTTGCGTTTTTTCGCTCATAGTTCGACAGTAGTGGCCTAGTTTCCACCGAGGGTTTAAACCGGATGTAAGAATCAACCAACTACAATCGAGTATTTTCCTGTTACAGTAGAACGAGAGGGGACTCAACTGTAGTTGGTTGGTTCTTACATTCTGAGCCCCTATTCTTGAGCACATACGAATAATTTTCGCACACGAAAATGATAGTTTCTCCGCTGTGATTGGTTGATTGTATATGGAATTGCTATTTTCGTATGCAATATTTGTTCAAGAATAGGGCCATTGATTCGGTTTAAATCCTCGATGGAAACTAGGCCAGTGTTAAACTATGCACGAAGCTTCGCTCGCTATGCATTTTTGCTCGAATCGACGGAGTGGGGAGGTCTTTGCCAGCGAAGCTTCGCTATATGAAATGACATCTTAATTTTCTGGTGATTGCAGCGTTTCGAGGCTACAAAAAAAAGAGGATTTTCTTGAAGTCATTGTTAATCAATGTCGACTACATTTTACCATTATTTTTTACATCATATAAATTAAAAAGTGAAACTGATATTTAAAGTGTACAATTCCAAGCTATAACATAACCTGTACAAACTGATGATTGATGTATATAAACGTGCATAATAAATACTAAAGTTAATCAATATCCATTATATTTCTCTGTAGAATCGATATTTTTTAAATCGAAATAATCATGAATTAGTTTACAATATTTAAATCAAGTAATTGGGCAAAATATAAAATCTGAGTTATTACTTCTACAT
>NW_017303770.1:0-880 GCF_001594115.1 Trachymyrmex septentrionalis | reverse complement strand
TGTTGTGGCTGTATGCTCTTTATTATTTATATTTTGTAATCGTTTAGTCACTTTCTAATAATTTTATCTTAAAATTACGTTTGATACTTACTTAACAGTTGATGTTGCTCCCAGTTGCTCTACGTTTCGAAACAAAGAGAGAAAAGGATACATAGCGGGATCTGACAAAGATGCATAGAGATCAGTTATTGCAACAGCACTTATTTCTTCGCAATTGGCAGGCCTGGATTTATGAATGATACTTCTACTCGCAGAAGGGACGTGATTTGTCCAAACTGAGCACATCATGTCAATCCCTTCCATTGTGGTACATATATACAACCGGTCACAGAAAGGTTGCAACACCTTTTTTTTGATGGATTTCAGAATGTAGCTTGCTCACCGAGCAATTGGTTCTTATTCATAGATCCACAAATAAGAATCAATCGATCGGTGAGTAGGTTGCACATTCCGAAAATCGTAGAAAAAATCTGTTACACCTGTACGCACCACTTAGTCCAGTGAGTGTACACATACACACAATACTACTGTCAGGACTTAGTGTTAGGACGGAAGTCTACCAATTCGGAGGAGCAGGGGCGCGATTCTGTAATTTGTAACTGTCTTTACACGCCTACCGATAAATATATAATGATACTCATCGTTAATTCGTGGTAATAATCATTAACTCTAACGTGACTCTCCCTTAAGTGACGAAAACGTCGTACTGACACATTTGGACTTACTAACAACAACTAAAATAATAAAAATCGCTGTATCATAACCTATTAAGCAAATGAATATAAAGTAAATAAATTTTTTGTTTTATTTAATTAATCTTATTAAAGTAATTTATATAATATGTAATTTATATATATTTATATAATATAATATATTAAGA
>NW_017303769.1:0-880 GCF_001594115.1 Trachymyrmex septentrionalis | reverse complement strand
AAATAACAATCAAAAGACTAAAAACTGTGTTTTCTATTTAATTCAAACCTTGCGTTAATTTTGGGACATCCTTTAGTACTAGACGGAGCATGCAGCAACATCTCTTTGATCTTTCGTCTTAACGGACTTAGAAAGAGTAAGTGGACACGGAACTCTCTTGTCCTACTGGTCGAATATGTTTCAGGAGAGGGAGGACAGTAGTGTATTCTTTAAAGTCAGGATCCATCACAATGACTGGTACTAACGCAAATACTGGTACGATAATTCTAAATTTACATTATTAATTATTAGATACCAAATAAAACTTGAAATATGGTTTCTACATGTATTTTGTGCAAAAGTAACACTGAGTACAGATGTATTAACTTAATGCCTCAGGACCCTTGATTACATTCACTACTATCCCCGTAATCGCTATATCCAACTAACACAATAAATTATGACAAATCACAATAAGTCACAACAAATACGATAATATCAAAATGATAATATCAAAACGACATCATTTTAACGACATCATTTTAACGTCATTTTGACGTTATCACTTAGGGACTTCTGAGCACAAGAATTGTAACACTTACTTAGACTTAAATTGTAGATTACCGTCTCCAAGAGACGGCAATAAATCGTACGTCATACTAAAATTTGCGTTAATTACGTCTACAACTTAAATCTCTAAGTAAGTGTTACGACAATTCTTACACTCAGACTCTTAGTTGTGTTACTTGGAATATCTCTTTTTAGGTCTGCCAAGATGGTTTCAGTGCTAATACTCTGTCCAGTACTGTATGTCGATGGCTACAAGTGATTGATTAATATTGAATTAACGTTGATCAACGTTGAATTAATATCGATTTAATATACATATATATATAATATA
>NW_017303768.1:0-879 GCF_001594115.1 Trachymyrmex septentrionalis | reverse complement strand
CAGCCAGCCAGCCAGCCAGCCAGCCAGTCGCGCTCGATCTTGCACGGCTTCCTCTGCAGCCGCAATTTTCCATCGAGTGTTCCTGCGGCCGGAGGACACGTGGGACGAGAGGACGAAATTAGAGCAATCCTCTCTAATGATAATTAATGCGACGACGCGGTCGATGTAACTCACGTTTGAAAGAACAGTCGCGCGATCAGGTCGACCGTCTGGTTCGCTTCGAATCGAAAGACTCGCCGCTGGAACCGGACCGGCGGGCAAAGGTTGAAAACCACCTCCACCGAGGAACGAAACGACAAGTTCACTACCTGAACTACGTGTACACAGCGATGGTACCGATGGTGATGGTACCGACCGGTGGAACGATCGTGGTATCGCAGCTAGCACTTTTTAACAATGAGGGCTGATTGAATCGGGAGGGAGAGGAAGAGGAGGGGGAGGGCATCGCGGTGCGTTTTCGTCGAAGCTCGAAACCCGAGCGTTCCATGCACCCATTTTCACCCCTCGACCGAAGGGAATGAGGGCCGCCGGTCTTCCGTAGCTCGACGAAGGCGAGATGGCGGTGGCACGTACGAGCGAAAACACCAGCGTATATTTACCCAGCGCCGTCGCTTCGCCGTTTATCTTTACCAGCGAGGCGATCGGAAAGGCGTGCGCTGTTGTTATTCTCAAACAGGCAGCGATGCGGTTACCCGGTATAAACGGTATTATACCGTTCATCGTGCGAGCACGTACAGCATAGGTACACTAAACTCGATGAGTTGGTCGTTTTCTTTCTACTCTCGCGATATGCACGTTTAATTACCATTAACACAGCAAATAGAAGCGCTTTGTAAACATTTAGTTTATTAAATTTGAGCAAGGTGGTTTTTTTTTTTT
>NW_017303767.1:0-878 GCF_001594115.1 Trachymyrmex septentrionalis | reverse complement strand
GTGTATAATTTTTTGTACAAGGTGTTCAAAAATTTGCGATTCTAATACTATAACAAAAAAATACTATAGCAAGGAAGTCTTCAAAAAGTTAAATAAAAAAGTTAATTGAAAATTTTTATTTTAAACATTAGTTTTTTATTAAGATAATAAGAACTTAAAAACGATTAATTACTTATTACATTTAAACGATCATCTCCAAATGTTGCGTGGAGTAGTAGTAGTGAGCACTTACTTCTCAGCACGCTTACTAATGTTCACAAGCGACCGTAGTCTGTAATTAACAATATTTAAACAATTATATCTTAGAGATTATTACTTAATATGAAAACTTATAAACAACTTTATTTAATTTTGCGTAAATTTTTTTGTTATAGAATTTTGAGTCGTAAATTGGGACACCCTGTATATTCAGTCCTCAATTTTTGATAGGTATTCTTAATTTATTCTTACTTTAAGATCGTTTTAAGTAATAGCTTAAGATTCAAATATGATTCTGATATTAGTTTATGACGTCTTAAAAATGTCATTAATCAATCACAAAACCGTATTATCATAAGAATAAACTTTTTAAATATTAAATTTTGAGACTGATAGAAGTGCTGCTACGTTCAGTAAAAAATAATGTCTTAGTCAGATTGTGCTTCAAGAGCGAAATCGTTGGTTTGTAGATATGTATAATTTCACTCAGAAATACTATTATGTATGTACGAAAATCTAGCTCAGATCGAAAAAGCTTTTCCTTGTTAGTTGTGTTTTCAAATATAAGATAGATTATCGCTGTTTATAGCTTTTATTAATAATAAAACATTAAATCATTAAAGATTAAATAATAAAAGATTTTGAGACTAATATTGTTCCAGCAATAGATGGCCTTCAAG
>NW_017303766.1:0-876 GCF_001594115.1 Trachymyrmex septentrionalis | reverse complement strand
CTTTTTAATAATTTTTTACTCAAATACTATCAACTTTACAGAAAAACAGTGAGAGATAAAATTATTTATTTTCTTCACTCTATCTACACAAAAGCGCTTGGCAAAAACTTAGGGAACACCCAGTATAATTATATATAAACAATTATATATAAATAATTTTGTTCGATAAATCTTCTTAAGTGAACTCGAAATAATAAAAGAATAAATATTTCTCTTGCATTGAAATTCTGGTAAATTTCGTCAGTTCTAAAGAGAATTAATTAGAAACAAATTTAAAAAATTAATTTTGGAATTTCTTTTAAAGCTTCTTTAGCAACATCATACGTAAGACTGCAGGGTTATTCGGGATTCGATCCAACACTCTGTTACGGTGACATCCTGCTATCGTATGTATGGGAATCTTGTCAACCAAGCGATCTCACAGTTAACGATATTGGAAAAAAAGAAAACGCAGAAACTGCCAAAATTCAACCGATTCCAAGCGAAGAAATCACTGACAGAAAAATGCACGATTTTATCAGGACGCATTTTCATAGAGCAACACACTGTGATTTTTGCACGAAAAAGGTAAGTATGGCATTGTAAATCATATCATTGTAAATCAATAATTTATTTAATAATTCAAATTGTTTTGATAAAAATCAATAAAATTATCAATTAATTACACTGAGAAAAAAATAGTCAATTTTAATAAATATTTGATTTAGTACTGCTAATTAAATATTTACTTACAGTAAATAAATAATTATTCAATAAAAAGAATAATTGTTAAATCAAATTAATGGTTGTTGTATCGAATAAATATATCTTTATATTTATTAAATATTTAGGTGGTAGATTTATTAGAATTGAAACTATATATTTTCCTAAGTGTAT
>NW_017303765.1:0-876 GCF_001594115.1 Trachymyrmex septentrionalis | reverse complement strand
TATGAGACTTGATCCCGTGACGCAATTTCATCATCATGGGGACGATCTGTCTTGTGCTTTTTATCTCCATGTAATTATCATAATTCATGATCATATACGTCGTGTCATCACGTATTCATGCACGATGTCATGACCTTCGATAGACGCTCGGTAGGTGTTCTGGGATGACGACGGACGTCGTTGGTAGATAACGCGACGCATCTGCGTGACTGCATCCATCTACGTATAGTGAAAGCGAAAGACGCCGAAAGTATGGCATCGGAGAGATTTCGCGACTTTCTTCGATGACAATACCGATAACGACATCCTCGACGGGAGAGAGAATAATTTGAGTCCCCTCTCCCCATCTCCAACGTTATTAACGTTGCGATAAAGCTGGGACACCCTATATAGAGTTTTTTTTCCAGATCCATACGTGTTGTTTTTAGCCGTTTTGCGTCGTGCATTTTGCACTTGTAATGGCAGGGACCGATTTCGATCAAACCTCAATTGCCATATCGGCGATTAATTTACAGAGTTATACTCGCGTTTTTTTATCAACGTAGATGGAATTATTGATTTTTTGTTGTTTTTAACGTAGTTTTGAGGTCGACTTTGTGTTTGCCTCGAGTGATTCTTTTGTCCGATTTTTACTAATATTTAGATTAATTTTAATCTCGGTTCAACTTGCTCTTTGTGTCTTTTTTGTCTCTTTTAAATCCTTAGAACTGGAAAAAAGTAATTGGGAAATTAATCACAAATAATAGAAATAGACATTTGCTAGTTGAATTAATCGCGGATATCAATTTGTCGAGATTTCGTAAATCTGATTATGAAAAAAGGAGGGACAGAAGAGAAATATTTCGAGAGAGGAAATACATATTTTTTTTTTTTTTT
>NW_017303764.1:0-874 GCF_001594115.1 Trachymyrmex septentrionalis | reverse complement strand
ACTCAATACACTCGTAATTCCAACCACATTTCTGAAAGAATCAGCTGTTCATTTGCATATACTATTAATACCTGTTATATTGAAACATATACTTAGCGAAAGTGCCTGTCAGTTAAAATAAGCCACGTGATCGTTTTAAAATGTGCACCCCGACAATGGGAAGAGAACATGCGTGCCGGAGAGGAAGGATCTGAAATATTAATTTACTTATAACCGACCCTTATTGCGGAAAAAAATACTTTCCGAAAGAAGTTTCGAAATTCAGACGATATTGCAGTGCTGAGAAGACCGTTTTATGGAAGTATGGGAATCAGGAAAAGTTACTATTACGATATCAATAAAAAGTACCTCATGTTAATCGGTCAGTGGCCTTATCAGAAGCCGAAAGAGAAACTAATTTACTTTACACTTATAATGATACTTGCAATCTCTTCAATCATTCCACAGGTAACAATAATTGTTGTCAAGAATTTTTTTTAAGAGAAAAAAGAAACGGTAGAAATTTATTAAAATTCTGCGCTGGTTAAAAATCCAAATCGCTCATCACGAATCTTTAGATTGATGACGACAGAAGCAAATATAAATGCAAAATAGATTAAAATAGAAATATAATATTTTCCAAATAAACAATATTTTCATTTGATAAAATATACTTGTAAAATACATCGAAAATTCCTATCTCGGAATAGAATCAAATCATGTTTATTCGACAGCTGTCATACAGCTTGTTTCATTTTCTGGTATAATTTAATTTTGAATATTATTTATTGATTACTGGAATATTAGGAGAGTTTTTGGTATATTTAGGCAAATCTATTTTACTACAAATATTATTTTATTACAAAATTCATATTTTAATAAAATTTGCAAGAAT
>NW_017303763.1:0-873 GCF_001594115.1 Trachymyrmex septentrionalis | reverse complement strand
CGTACTTACGTTTTCACGATTTTTTTTCCATAGAATTAAAATAAAAGAGCGCGTATATGAGTTGATTCATGGGATATAGTATATTTTTCGATGCGAAAGTGATACAATATGAATAAACAATACGATATAACCGACTTGAATTTTGTCGTCGGGATGGGTGATGCCATATATTAAAAATCACACCAATATTTTTCGTTGATCGACGGCTTCCAGTTTTGGAATTGACCTACTTTTGATCGACCCGATTCAATAAGGGTTTTATGACCATTGATATATTAACGCAGCAATTCCCGTGGTATTAATCATAAAATGTTCTATTCTCGTTCAAGGTTATGCTTGGTATTATTTGAGTAGGAAAACGAATCTTGAACCTTATCTAGAACGGCTTATCAATTACACATAATGTATTTGCGATAAAATTTTTCGATGCTTTCAATTTTTTATTTGTAAATTTTACAAGATGAAAAGAGTAGCAAAGATTATGTTTTTCGATTTAAGTCAAATCTCTTCTTGCAGAATTTGTAGATTATATTTTTAAGCTACAAAATTCTGTGTATATTTCCTCTGTGTAAAATATGTTTTTAATAATTAATTTATAGAAATTTAATTACAATAATTGATTTACAATAATCAATACTTTGATTATTGTAATTTCTCGGAAGATATGTTAAAATTCCGTGAGATTATTATTTTCACAGTACTGCAATCATGAAGTATATAATTGTGGATAGAAAATTTATTCCAATAATTTTGTTTAAAAAATTTAATTTCCTTTATTGAAGAAAATTTTAATTTCTTTAAAAATAATCGACTTGGATCAATAAACTCTGTCTGTCAAAAGATATGTCTATCATTCAGCAGAAAAAACAGCTT
>NW_017303762.1:0-873 GCF_001594115.1 Trachymyrmex septentrionalis | reverse complement strand
TCATTTTTTATTCTAATTATAATAAAAATTTAATTTCAAATAAATAATTAAAATAATTCAAAAATACCAGAAGATTTGTAGGTTATGTTTTATCCATTACTAATGCCAAAACAACTTCCATCAGGGCGAGGAGCGCACTGATACTGAGCTGCTCCTCCAGGAAACACTTTGTAGATGCTGTAGAAAAGGATCAGGGTATATTGGGGGAAAAGGGAAGTCTTTCTTGGCTTGTCAAGAGAGCAATCTTCCATATCCTATTTATATTATAACCTGAATTTCTGATCAAATTGTCTGTATTTCTTAGGACCTCTGTACTTCCTTAAGAAATATGACGTCGTTATAGCAACCGTTTTGTCGAATATTTGATGTCCTATCTCAACGCTATGTTCTGCCAATGCTGATTGTGTGGCATGTTTCAGCCCGTTGATCCTTTATGCGTACGTTGACCATTCTTCCGGTTTCACTGATGTATCCCGCAAGAGTAAGGCATTTTGTATATTCCTGCGGAACTGAGTGGAGGTCTTTGGTCTTTAGGATTTCTCAAGATTTGCTCGAGCTTCCTTGGAAGCTTAAAAATAATTCGGATGTTTGTTCAAAATCTTGTCGATTCGGTCTGTTGTTCCTTTTACATATAGAAGAATGGAGAGGCTTCTTTTGTTTAACTCTTCTTATGGTTGTATGTCCAAGTTGTTCTTTGTCCCGCTCCTATGTTTGCTGATTGTCCTGTCCACTTTTTTTTATTGCATCCGTTCCGCTGTAAAGTTTGTTTCAAATAGTCGAGTTCTGTTTGTAGATGTTTTTTAAAGATACTGAATGCTCTATGCACAACAAAGTGTATTGCTGACTATTTTTGTGCTGGATAGTGGTGCAATT
>NW_017303761.1:0-872 GCF_001594115.1 Trachymyrmex septentrionalis | reverse complement strand
AAAAATTTACAACAATTATGCTTGCATAAATAAAAAAATAACACAATATTGTGTATACATATTACTTACTAATATAAACTATACATTTTCAACGATTGAAGACAAATATTTAACACACAAAAGGAGACATTATCACTCTGTTGTTGCCGTCACATTGCTAGTAACATACCATATTAATATTTCTGATTGCTTGCTTTCAAAATTCCATCAACTAAATACTTGTATAATCATTCATGTTGCTTAATATAATAAGATACTTGATATGATGATGACAAACAAACAATAACTATTCAACACTCATGCAGTTGGTTTGCTCGATATAATTAATCACGTTTGATTACCTAAGAACTTTTTGAAAATAGTCAGTTATAGTATAGCTATTTATTTTTCATAAAGGAATTATTTACTGTTACCGATCCTAAAAAGTAACGAATTACAGGGTGCATTCCATTTCACGCATGATATGCGTAATATATCATTTATCTTTGTTTAACATTCGGCTACAACAAGGATAAATGATGCATCATGGGTGAAAGGAAATGCATCAATAGTTGCTCAAAATGTAACTTTTCAATTATTATTCAGTTATTTTTCTGTTACTATTCTGTTATCGTTATAAAATATCAAAAGTAATATTTTGATACTATTAAGATTAATGATGAAAAAAAAATAGATTTACGTTACAAAAATTGTACGCAAGCTCTTACACGAGTTTTAAAATGATTTTTAATTTCCTTTCTGAGTTCTAGAGTTTCCCACAATTCATTATAAAATGAGTAAAATAATAAAAATACGTTAGATTATAATTTATAAGTTGCATTTTTATATGTACATAACAAACATTTTCAATTAATTAATCTAGTCTAAAACTT
>NW_017303760.1:0-871 GCF_001594115.1 Trachymyrmex septentrionalis | reverse complement strand
TTTTTTTTGTTCTCTTGCTGCTAATAAACGCACATCCATTTTACTTAAATTGTTTAAATATTTACAATTTCACGTTTTGCGTTTCACTGCCGCGTTGAGAATTAATGTGTATTAACGGTAATTCACATGCAGTAATGCATCATTTATGTGTACGTTTTTCAATGGTCAATAATAATCACAAAGTTTAGGATTTTTCCAACGAGGCACATCAAAAATATTAGCAATCTTTTTGTATAACCTATCGAAAGCTTAGGAGAGGAAAAATGATCAATTATGACTGACAGTTCGAAGAATCGAATTTTCTGTTAATATAGTATATTTTCCGTTACTAGCAGTAACAGAGAAACTCGATACAAATCGATTGTTAGTCATAATTGTGAATAATTTTCAGTAAATATTAATAAAACGGAATTTCTAAAATAAAAAGTTATACATTAATTGAATTTATTAGTGATAAGAAAAAGGAATCTGTTGATTGCGTTCCGAGTAATTGGATATTTTTTAATGGAAAAGAAGGAACTTCTTTCTTACCACGACCATACACAATCAAAAAATGTCAAGAGTTTCATGATGTTGTAAAAGCACAAAGAAATCCAGACAGCAAATGGTCTTCGTGTGCCATTTTAGTTAAAGAAGAAGTAGATATAGGTTTATATGAAAATATTACTTAACCTCTTCAGATCCGGCGCATATTATTTATAATGTACATCAAATTTGAATCATATTCCGTTGAAATTACTTAATTCTATCGACATTATCAAAGAGATTAGACATAGAAATTAATTGTTTAGTATAAATTGTTTAGTATAAATTATTTATTAAATGCATATATTGAATTTAAAAAAAATAGTTTTAAAACTAGTTTTTTTTT
>NW_017303759.1:0-870 GCF_001594115.1 Trachymyrmex septentrionalis | reverse complement strand
TGATATATTTTGTAATTATAATTACATTTTATTTTTAGCATTAAACATTTCAATAATTAAAATAAATTAAAAATATTATGATTTTATAAATCCGTTTATTAAATATTAAACGATTGTATAATAGGTCACGTTAGAGATACATACTAAAATGTTGTGTACAGGAAATTTAATAGGGTAAAAGATATATATTATAGAAGCAGTATGAATAATCGGACGCGCTTAACCGATCATCGAAATCTCTTCTCGTTCAATGTAGCCGACTGATCGATTACAAGGCTAAAAAATTAATCAAGCAATTATCTTTGTATACTCGGCGATAATATTAAAAGCCATAATTATAACAATAGCAGTGGAACATTTTCCCGATGAAAGATCGATCGGGAAGTCGGTTTATTTCACAGCGGTTCGATATTTCGTTTCGCAATAACATCGACGGTTTCTCTTTGTCAAATGACGATAAATGTAGCAACTTGTAATTACTTGTGCCGCACCCAAATGTGTTTATCGTTCCTTGTCACATTTCACATAGTCAAACGCATTCGTAATTTAATTAAAAAAACTGGTGTGTCACGCGCGTCCTCAAAAACCCACATTTTTTATCGATGTGATACATGTATAAACACTGTAGAATCGAAACGAATATGTCGATGGCAATCATAAACGTTATTCCATTAGCGGTATTAAAGTTTCAAAAACAGCTCAATAAGAAATGGTCAATGAAGTCATCTTTTATAAGGATAATGTTTAACTTATGTAGGCGAAAGTGGGACTAGCTTTTAATTGGCAAAGAAAGCAACACATTTTTATAAATATTTACATATAATCCTTATGACATTCTACTATTCTATCTATTGTTAGTTTGGCAATCAT
>NW_017303758.1:0-868 GCF_001594115.1 Trachymyrmex septentrionalis | reverse complement strand
TATATATATATATATATATATAAATGCAATATAATATAAATATAATAAAAATACAATAAATGTACAAAGCTAAGATAATTATATAATGCATAAATGTATCCTATACATCTATATTTTGTAAGTATTTTAATTTAAATTTGCGGAGAGACAATTTGTCCCTAATGAATATAATAACCGTTTGTTTCGATGAACGAGCGTTCGCTAAAAGCTATACAAATTATTGACGCGTAACAACAGTGTATTTGCTAATAACATAAGGCGGATACCGCAAATTCTAATAACCGTTTGCCCGAAAACGGCGATGCAGCCGCACGGAAGTCATCCGCGTGCTTTCTCATTAAGAACATCCCACGCTGCCGAAGAAATTAATTATTAAAACGTTCAATTATTAAAATTGATTACGCCACTGCGCCCATACACATGATGCACGTATAGAAACTCGTCGGCAAAGATGTGAAGATCCACGCACACATAAAGCGAGTAATGTAGGTAAGTGGGCTGTGGGTATTACGACGAACTGAAATGTACAGCGAGAGAAGATGTAATGCGCGAGGTCGTGCACGTGTAATCTCGACAGTGTGTACATACGCGAGTATGTGAGTGTCTCATACGCACGTGTGTCAGAAAATAAATGTCAGCGCTAATCGAGACGAACCGCTGCCGATAATGAGGCTGCGCTCTCATTATGGGATAACGTCGCCCGAAATGAAACGATCATCACGTATGAGAAATTCTAGTAGATATCTTTGTGAAATCGAGACCCATCAACGAGATCGATATTTGCTGGCGAAACTTTCGATGTTATTCAGTAAAGGCTGCTGCTCTCTTTGGTTACACAAAATAAAAACTCATAATTACATCATTTTGC
>NW_017303757.1:0-868 GCF_001594115.1 Trachymyrmex septentrionalis | reverse complement strand
TCAGATGTGACAGTTCGTATTTTCACGACGCGGATTAGGCCGTCATGGCCCGGATAACATTCGATGACGCGTGCTAGCTCCCATTTCGCCGGAGGTAGATTATCGTTCCGCAACAGTACAATTTGACCGACACTGAGTGGCTTCGCCGGATTACACCATTTCGAACGGTGCTGGCACGACGTCACATAGTCACGTGCCCAACACTTCCAAAAGTGATCCAACAATTGTCGATAAAGCCTCCAACGCGCGGAGCGACAGAGCGTAAAATCCGCTGTCAATGGAGCAGGGATTGACACCAAAGGGCCGCCGACAAGGAAATGCGCCGGTGTCAGGACCTCGAGACTCTCAATGTCCTCATGTAAGGGAGCGAGTGGGCGTGAATTCATACACGCCTCAACGCGGCATACGAGCGTAGCAAGTTCTTCGAAGGTTGGAGTGTGAGGTTCAAGGACGCGCTTCAGGTGTCGTTTCATGGATCGCACCCCGGCCTCCCACAGCCCACCGAAATGAGGCGCGGCAGGCGGAATGAAATTCCACTCCACTTTATCCTGAAGCAGGCGGGCCCGCAGAGTCTCGGATCCGATGGCAGCCTGAAATGCTGCACGCAGTTCCTTGTTTGCACCCTGGAAATTGGTACCGCGATCGCTGTGTACGACGCTCGGCAGTCCGCGACGCGACGTAAAACGCTGAAATGCCGCAAGAAAGGCATCGGCGGAGTAGTCGCTAACTACCTCTAGATGGACAGCGCGTGAAGCCATGCACACAAAAAGTGCTATATACGCGAGATGCGACTTTGATCCTCGACCCCCGGCGAATCTCATTCGAACAGGTCCAGCATAGTCGACGCCACATTCTACAAAAGCGCGGA
>NW_017303756.1:0-865 GCF_001594115.1 Trachymyrmex septentrionalis | reverse complement strand
GGCCGTAGCCAGCGAAGAAGACGTAACTCTACCCATTTTGAGAAACAGTTTTACATCGCTAAGAGTCACGCGTTTTCCTTCTTCGATTTCGAAAGCGGGCTTATCAAATCGATGGAAACTTGTTGCCACGGTCTGTCCATAGTGTTCGCGTGCAAAAATCCTGCTAGTTTCACTTGTAGAACTTTATGCTGTAAGCAGTTTCTGCAATGTCGTACGTATTGCGTAATATCGCGTGCCATCCCAGGCCAATATTATATCTTCATTATTCGGGTTAGTTTTTGCGATTTCCAGGTGCCCGGCCGTTGCCTCGTCATGATTGACACATAGGACTTCCGCGCGGCGTTCGTTCGCATTGCTACCATTGCTGTTTGGAAGATATTTCTTTAAAATGTAAATTATACAGGACATGTCGGTCGATACCATGGATGGTGCGGGACTTCCTCAGTGATGGCGGTAATTGATTGCCGCTAAAGGGCGTCGATTACTCAGTTAAGAGTTCCTTTATAATATTTTACGTCAAGGTCGTATTGTTGCTCGAATGCCCATCTCTCCAGACGTCTGGTGAGGGGTATCTAGCTTCTGGAACTATCTCGACTAGCGTTCTGTGATAACGATAAAGGGGTACACCTCTAGATAATGCCGCATCCGGCGAATGCCCCATATTACGGCAAAGCACTTGAACTCCGTCGCGCTGTAATTACGCTCTGCCAGGTTAAGCGTGTGGCTCGCGTATGCTATGATGCGCTCTCCCTCCGAGAAGTTTTGCGTTTGTACGGCTCCGAGACCGGTGTTGCTTGCGTCAGTTTATAATATAAATCTTTGCGTAAAATCGGGGCAGGCGAGGATGTTTTTTTAATCTTTGATA
>NW_017303755.1:0-864 GCF_001594115.1 Trachymyrmex septentrionalis | reverse complement strand
AGTTTCTTTTCGGACAGTACATGTATTTATCTGCGAGACTATACTTGCTAGAGCAACGCAGAATATCTTTGTTTCCAGTTTCTGATACAGTTACGTGTCGGTAAGTGATACTATAGACGATGTCATGATGATTGTTGTTGGTTTCGATAACATTTATAATTACAGTGTAATATCTTCGATAATACAAAGACAACTAATTTTGTACTTTTTTATCTAATTTTTCATTTGTGCTTAACCTTCAATATAAGATATAAATAAAAAAATCTTTTTTGGTAAATAACATACGTAGACATAAATGACTCTTACAATACAACTTCGTGCATATCGCGCAATGTTCCATCTGAATTTCTGTTCTAATGGATTTTATGAATATAGGTAATATATGCTCCTTTGACAATGCAGCTCCATTAATAAAAACGGCTTATTTTACAAATTTCCTCCGGAAAGCACATATCGCTCAAAATAAAATGACGCTACAAAATGAATATTTCTATTGGCTTTTATATACCATACTTCTGCATACTTCTATATATCGTATTTTAAGCTTTCGAGAGTAAGTATTTTAAGATCGATAGAGACAACTTTCTGGTTATTCAGAAATTATCGATAGAGAAATAAAATTGTATTATTTTTATTTTATTTTAAATAATAGCAAATATAAACACTATTTTATTCATTGTACAAATTGTAATATTATATATTACTGTGGAACGTTTCAGAGATATTTCACTACATACTGTCATAATCGTTGGTATCGATCATGACACGTCAAAGGACGATAGTAACGTAAAGTACGACATCGAACTTTGCACGACCTAAATGAAAATTAGATTTTATATATTTTTTTTATTTGCATATTTCTTT
>NW_017303754.1:0-863 GCF_001594115.1 Trachymyrmex septentrionalis | reverse complement strand
ATGTTACTTCATATAAACATGAAAAGAAATATAGAGCGGTCGTTTTTTAATGTACGTAGTACACACACAGTATTTTCTCCAAATCGTTGCTATTTCACGTCTCTTTATCCTTCTGGCACTCTACTTGTTTGGAGATGACGTTTTTGAAAAAGCACCCCATCGCACATGAAGGGAAGAGCCGCTCAAACAAAGTCCATCCGGCAGCGTGTTTTGTCTGCGTAATAACTTTTTCGTCGGGAGGTTAGCGGTTTTTAGCGGTGAGGGTTCGATTCGTGGCGAATACATTTTTCACGAGCGCGTTGTCTCGACGCCTCTCCTTTCTGCGGGGGATGGCCGCGGGGACAAAAACCATGGCTGACGAATACGAGAGAAAACCCCTTGCAGGGATAGGAGAGCAAGAGTACGCAGAAGGGCGATATTACCCCAGCCAAAACAAACCCACTCGCGTAACCGTGGAAATTACCTTGAGCATACATTGCTTCGCCGAGGTAATATCGAGCTCGATGTAAAGGTTGCACGAGCCACTCGTTGCGTATTAGTGGTTTCGAACAGTTATGTCGCCTTTATGTCTGTCCTGTTTTTACATGGCTTTTTTCTCATATCACGGTCGATCATCGTTTCCTATCCGGATAAAACTTATCGATTGCTAAACAACCGCGTTCCTTGATTAGTTGAATCGAAAATATTATAGTTCGATCGCTATTTTCGAATGATATTTGTGGGAGACGATTAAAATTTGTTGCTCGGAAAAGAATATCTTGATGAATATATATTTTAAGTCCTAGCATATTGAAACGTTTCTAAACTGTGCAATAACATTTATTAATTTGCATAACGATATTATTTTTCATGAGCTTTAGTAT
>NW_017303753.1:0-860 GCF_001594115.1 Trachymyrmex septentrionalis | reverse complement strand
TTGTACTTTAAACAATATATGTATTACATGTGTCTAAAAGTCATGTTGCATAACATTTTGTTTTTATTGAACAACATATTTTTATACTTTATTTTATTTGTTATTTTTATTATTATGACAACGAAAATCTAAATTAATACTTTTAAGTGCGATTTAGAATAATTTAATATGTAATGTAATTTTTTCATAATTTTATTATTTTGAAATATCTCTTAAAACCGTAATCGTACGTATACGCGATGGGAGGAGAGGGGTACTTAAGCTTAAATTACACAAAACGTAAATTAGCATTAGGCATCGTAAAATATCGAAGATAATATTCGTGAAGTCTCGTCTTATCCCACGAACATCTTATCTGGACAAGAATATGAAAAAAGATCTTTAAATAGCTACGCACAAATATAGTCAGAAACACATAAAAAAATGTAGCAGTAAACAGTAAGTAAATCAACCTTGTTGTTTACATCTTATTGTCTTACATTTTTGTACATGTCATGATCTTATAAACTATGACACACAAAATTTTAAGCATTAAAATATAAGTAATAAGCAAATTGATCAATCATAGTAAAGACTGCAAAATACGTTAGCAGTAGCAAATCCAAAACATATCGATTTCCGTATTGCTTACATTTTATTTAAACTTGCTTAAGTTTTTCTCTATGTTATGACACTACTATTTCGTTACATTATTGGGGAAAAAGATCCAATTACTAACAGTATGCCAAATATTGACAATCTGATTTTAAATGCTTTTTCGAATATACACCGAGAAAAAAATGCTGTTGAATCAACAGTATTAGTCTAATTGGAAATAATTTTGTTAATTCAATGACAGTATAAATGAAACAAATATGTCA
>NW_017303752.1:0-859 GCF_001594115.1 Trachymyrmex septentrionalis | reverse complement strand
GGACGACGCTATATGTGAGCGTCATTTTAAAGAGACACATTCGCGCACTGCCGACGGTCGGTATGTAGTACGATTGCCGCTTCGCGCCGCGCCCGCGCTAACGCTTGGCAACACCTATCGACGCGCCTTACAGTGCCTGCAGTCAATTGAACGACGACTCGCATCTCGGCCCTCAGAACGTATCGCTTATACCGACTTCATGCGTGAGTACGAATCACTCGGTCATATGCGGATTGCAACCGCACGTCCGGATGACGCGTCTGTAGTTTACTTACCTCATCATCCGATTGTGAAGACATCGAGTACGACTACAAAGACTCGTATTGTTTTTAACGCGTCCGCGATTTCCGCCTCCGGCAAATCACTCAACGATTTGCAATACATCGGCCCCAAGTTGCAGGCCGATTTATCCCTTATGCATCTCCAATGGCGCACGTATAAATTTGTATACACTGCCGACATCGAGAAGATGTATAGGCAAATCTTGATTAGTCCACACGACGTCGATCTACAACGGATTTTATGGCGTCATACCCCCTCAGCGGCCATATCCGAGTATCAGCTGTTGACTGTTACGTACGGTACAGCTAGTGCGCCATTTTTAGCACTGCGCGTCTTACAGCAGTTAGTCACAGATGAAGGTCATGGGTTCCCCCGTGGGAAGGATGTCGTTCGGTCGCATATGTTTGTCGACGATGTGCTGTTTGGAGCGGATACAATCGAAGAGGCAATTGCCATCAGAATTGAAACGACCGCTTTGCTGAACAAAGGCCATTTCACGCTTCGCAAATGGTCCAGCAATTCGATCACGTTGCTCTCCGATATCGATCCGTCCAATCACGGTTTATCGTGTGACAAA
>NW_017303751.1:0-859 GCF_001594115.1 Trachymyrmex septentrionalis | reverse complement strand
TTACATAACTTTATATTTCCTTTTTTACAAGATCTCTTCAAGGAGACGATAAAAAAAATATATGTATATATAACTTTCTGAATATCGCGATAGAGAAGGACGTTGTTAATTATCAATCTCCAATGACGCGACGACGTGGCGATTCTAAATGTGCCCGTTCAGACGTTCGAATTATTCTAACGGCCTTTGAATCGGGTTATCAAAACTACTCGGCAATTTCCTCTCTCGGTCGAGATAGTCGATTTTCGTAGATAGTTTCGGCAGTTGTTTACTGTAGACACGTGTGGATATTTCGCGAAAAAAAGACATCTGCTTGGCTAGACTCGAGCGCGCCAAAAATTGTGACAAATTATTTTACATTGTAATTCTAAATACCGATTATGCACGTTCGAAGCGTGCATCTGTCTGTTTGACTATCAAACTTTTTTTAGTATCATTAAGATTAACAAATTGGAATTATTATTAATGTCCTAACCTTTAGCTACGCATTTGTAAAGAAAACGGCACACGTAAAGCGCAATTTTACTGAAGAATCTAAAAATTTAGCTAAATACGGTTCTAAAAATAATTTTGTTGGAATTTCAAGCATGATAAGCTAGGCTGTAAAAAGTTTTGACATTCTAGCATTCAGTTTAAACGTTCCACATAATAATTTTATGGTCCAACAAAATTATTTTCAGATCTGTTTCTAACTAAAATTGTTTTCTATCTCAGTGATCTCAGTATTAACATTCTAAGGCCGATCTCACAATTCATTTATGGAAACTCCGCAAACTTAGGTCGATTCGATCGTGTCGATAATTAGAAAATGCACGCTTGTATTACCTTATATTTTAAATAAGGTTTCGTGTTTTTTTTT
>NW_017303750.1:0-859 GCF_001594115.1 Trachymyrmex septentrionalis | reverse complement strand
ACGCGGAAGTTAATTTTCAGGAATTTCTTTCAATTTACATTTTTTTTATTAGACATTGTTTTGACATTAATACTTACAATTTTTACTATAGTCATTTACTTGTACGCATCGATTATTAATTGAGACTTATCGGTCATTTACTAGTGTTTTTCTTGTGGTTTTCCATTTTTTAAATTAAAACTATCATTTTCGTCTTGTTTTTTAAAGATAACATGATATGATATTCTTAAAGATTAAACAACCAGCTAATATTTTTTAGTGATTTGTTATCTTTTCTCTTTTATCTACGCATTATAATTCACTGTTTATATTGTAAATTTCTTATTTGTTCATTAACTGGTATAGTGACTCTATTATGCGTCGACGATTACCCGTGATCATATCGCAATAATTATCCGTTTATATCTTAGAAAATGAGCAATTCGAATTCTAGCACGGCCATTAACCTGTTAATGCTTTTCTAAACACACTTTTATAGCATAAATAACCTATTTTACTGTACTTGACATGCTAATCGATACGCCGTATAAATGCATAGAGATAGAGTAATATTTCGGTTAAGCTAGCCGTAAATGTCAACAATCCGTATCGATCTCTATAAACTTTTCTCTCGATGCACCGATGGAACTGACATCGACGTCCAAGTTCGCAGCGACTTATTCACCACATGTTTATACTCCGTCAAATTTCTGTCAAATACCTTCAAACACGTGAAGAGACGGTCCACAAAAAGTCTTTTCATCTCTAAAGAACATAGACATTGACATTTTCTGTTTCAAAATATTCAAGTTGATTTATATTATATAGGTGTTAAAAACTATAATATGCTATTAGAGAATAAAATTTTCCTAAGATCTTT
>NW_017303749.1:0-859 GCF_001594115.1 Trachymyrmex septentrionalis | reverse complement strand
AATGGTATTTATTAATTTTTAATAATTTTCTAATGATTAATTGTTAATCCTTAATTTAGAATATTATCTAATCTATTTCTGCTCACTGTTGTCTGTTTCATTGGTGCGTTATTCTTTTATATTTCTCATACATGTGAGACGATAATATTATATGTGAATGAAAAAATATGGAGAGACGATTGCCATTCATTTTTTAAGGATGATATTTTAATTTGAAACTAAAGAACTATCCATGAATAATATCAAACAGTGATAAAAAAGTGAAAGATAATAGAAATAGCTTTCACCGATCGATATTATGAATTACGAGCCAAACATATTCACGATTTATAGTAATCAAAACGATCGTTTTAATAATATTGTGAACCATCGTCGCTTTGTAATCTCTTTATTGTTTAATTTTTTACAATCAAGACTTTTTGTATTTTCCAATCTGTTCCATTTATCCAGCGATCTCTTACTCATTTTCATAACAAATCGTTTCTCTTAATTTTCACTTGATCGCGAAAAATCGAAATGTGTGAATTTGCCTTAAGCCATGCACTCCACTCGTGCCTACGCATAAACGCATACGAGAGACCGTGATGTCCGTCATTAATACGTGCTTCGGTCAAACGATAATTAGATGGACGTTACCCTTACGGGAATTGGAGTAATTAGATTTAATTGGTGCGAAGGGGCAGCGTCCCCGTCTCTCTTCCTCACCACTTTCACCGACACGACCGAAGCTCGCGGTCGGTGCCCCGCTATTATCTCCCTGTGGCAGTGTTCTCTCCGAGCACTCTATCGCGATATTAAATGAAAAATAAGGTTGGCCGCAAGAACTCATTCGCATTATCTCTTTTTTATTTTTTTTTTT
>NW_017303748.1:0-859 GCF_001594115.1 Trachymyrmex septentrionalis | reverse complement strand
GGGACTCGGTTGAGAGGAGTTGCCTCGCACTTCCGGTCGACCGTGTGAACGACGCGACCGCGAGCACTTCTCGGGAACTTCGCGGTAGCGAACTAGCGGTTCCAAAGAATTCCGCCGAAGACGATAGTCGACAGGCGGTCGTGTGTTACTCTCATCTTAAGAAGACACGCGGAGGACGTTCGACGCGAATACGTGAAGACCGAGAAAGCGAGGACACGGATCGAGAAGTGAACTCGAATACCCGCGGTTCGCCCTGGCGAATAGACGCACAAACGATGTTGATACTTCCAGACATAAAGCTACAGGTATTTAAATAACTGCCGCTTAAAACTATTGGAGCGCACCAAGAATTCCGATCGATCACTATTAATACATTAATAATTAAGCCCATTTTCATTAACTTAAGTAGATTGACTTTAATCTTGGTTCAACTTATTCTGCGTCTTTTCCTGATTCTAAGAATTGTAAAAAATAGGTTGAAGAATAAATTGAACCGAGATTAGAGTTAATCTACATTGGTGAAAACGAATATAAGACATTTGCGAAATTTGAAAGTTATCAAGATTAAACATCTCCCAAATAAGTCAGAAAATATTTAAAAAATGAGTCGACGTACATCCGAAACATTTTCTAAATGTCTTCAGGGCGATCCTTATGACCTAATTTGAAGTTTAATACATGTAAAAGATATATGTATATAAATTAATATAATATTCGAAAGAAGTCGATTTATTATGTGAATTAATGGTCGAATTCCTAATCGTCGAAATTAAGAATGTATTGTATATAGAAATAGATTTTTTTCACAGAAATCTTCATTTCTATATACGAGTGTGTGTGTGTGTGTGTGTGTGTGTGT
>NW_017303747.1:0-858 GCF_001594115.1 Trachymyrmex septentrionalis | reverse complement strand
ATCTCAACCAGCGTGACTACTTTCAAAATCCCGTGTTTTGTATACACAACCGCCGCAGGTCCGTGGATGTGACGGACGTTGTGTTGCGCAATGCAACGAGCGCGGAGAGCGCGGTGCACAACCGCACTTCTCGCGATAGTCGCGATGGATGTGACGCGACGAGAGAATATTCGCGACAGGAGAATATGCGCGTATTGCGCGCATATACGTTCGTATGCGTAAACGCACGCGACCGATCACGGTTTACTTATGCCACGCCGAAGCTGATTAGGTAAAAATGAAGATAACGAGACTGAAATTAGCGGGTTTTAGCGTAGCTACATCGTTTTGATTAAGAAAACGAGTTCTGTAACTTGTAAAGGACAAAAGAAGTCGTGCTGTGTATACAGTTCCCAAGCAATCGAGGATAGCGTGACTCGGCAATACGCATTGCGATAAAAAATTGTTCTCGGTGTTGTAAGTTCGCATGGCTGCAATTTATTTACACTTGTTTTTTAATCGAATTTTTTTTAAAGAGACGCCACGGATCTATATCATTTTGACCACAATTTTAATATAATTAAATTTATTTATATTATAATATACTATATGTATATATATGTTCGACCATCATTCTGATCGTAAGATTTGTAAAAAAGGAGGACAGTGTAGAGTTATTAGAAATACACATCTGCCTGCTTCGCAGATGCATATATACTTGTAAACATCATAGCTGCCTCGTTGGAGCCTTGAAAACAATCGCCGTCGTAATCCGGCAGTCATATTTGCGTTTATAGCTGTATGCACGGGGGTCGATATGGTTGAATTGCGAATCTTATGGGAACTCTTTTTTAATTGATAATTAATATAAGGGTAAAC
>NW_017303746.1:0-857 GCF_001594115.1 Trachymyrmex septentrionalis | reverse complement strand
ACCTGTCGAAAAATGTTTTTAAGGAATACTTCCAAATACTAACAAATGTTGTCAAATATACGAGTATATTCTTAGCTGCTTAAAAAGACTACTTTGAATAAAATGTTGTGTAAATAAAACGATTATTCACATTGTAAAATTAATCTTACACTATTAAAAATGTCAAATTTAACATATCTTGAATTACATAAAAGTAATTCAACTTTATAATACTAAATTAAATTTAACATATCTGCAACTGAAAAATATATTTGCGTATATGTACATAAAATTTAATATAATATACTTTCCATAAAATTGTACGAAATTTAGTACATTTTTGATTAATTTTGATGTAAATTTGCGTAAAATTTAATATAAGTACGTAAACGTTAAATTTAAATTATTTATAATTTCATTTTCATTGATAACATTTTCAATGTACCTACTTGAAATTTGTTTCTACTACATGTACCGAAAACAAATTTCTTTTTTTTTTAACAATTTATTTTGCTCTTAATGCAGAAAGTGATATGGAATAGATTTTATTTCACGTGAGAAGTTTGTACGACTCTCAAAAAATAAATTCACAAGTACATTTCTATGAAAAATAAACATCCGTGTAATTTCCTATATTAATGATCGCTTAATTGCTAAAAACTCTTTTTAAAAAAATTTAGTGAATTTCCAATGTTATTTAATAAATACAAAGCAAAAAAAATTTACGTTATTGGTGTTGAAAACGGTTCACTCACGTTTGTTAACAGTTTTTGTTGAATTTTTTAACATATTCGAGTTAATTTAACATAATATAGTTTTGTTATTTAAAGATTTTTTGTGAAATTGATATTCAATGTTTTTTAGTGTCAAAATGACAC
>NW_017303745.1:0-856 GCF_001594115.1 Trachymyrmex septentrionalis | reverse complement strand
AAAAAAAAATCATACGCTCCATCTTTTTAAAAAATACTTCTGAAAAACTTATTCCAAAATTATCTGTTCAAAACTGTAGAAAATTAAATAGTAAGTAATTAATCAAATGTTTGATTATTCACATTATCAATTTATAATTGACGTTACATAAATGAAATAATATTTTTTTGTTAGATTCTAAAACAAGATTTGTTTCTTCTATAGAAAAGTGGTATAATTAAAAAGAGAATGATTCATGTAAAAACAAACAAAAAATGCAATATAAACTTGTTTCATTCTATTCCCAAGAAAATTAATTTTGAAAATTTGTGAGATACGCGTACGACTAAATATAGCTTGGCTATCATATTGTTGTCTCATGTATTCCATTACTGATCACGTTAACATTTGTAAACGTTGACAGTGATACAATTCAAGTAATAGAATAGGTTTTTGCAGATTACACTTTTTTATCTCAGTACAAATATTGGTGAAAATGTTCTCCTCCCTATCGCCGTGTACAGATTTCCGCTCCACAAATTTAAAAAACATAAATGAATTCTAATTCATTTTACAAACAGAAATAAATCAGTAACGGAATGATACGACTGCCAAGTTGTATTCATTCGTGCATGCATCTGAATTTTCAAAATTGATTCTTTTGAAAAGTAAAAACGAAGTCGCAAATCTTTTATAGTTTCTCTAAATTATAAAAGTGAACAATCATTTCCTTTCTGTAGTTGTACCATGAATTATACATTCTATATTTATAAAATATTTACAAAATATTTATAAGGTTTATTTTAAATATTTTGTAAACATTTTTGTGGTCTTAGATTGCACAGATCATAAACATTTATTTTAAATATTATGAAAT
>NW_017303744.1:0-855 GCF_001594115.1 Trachymyrmex septentrionalis | reverse complement strand
CCATAAATTCTATAATTTCTTCGCCATGGAAAAGAATTTTATGTACAGTTGACGACGGCATATTATACTAAAGATATAATGAAATATTATAGCTAAATTAGCTGACTTTTGTGAAGAAAAAGAATTAGGATGTATGGAAATAAAGGAACTCAGGAAACAACTATACTGTAGACCAAAGGAAGGATTAGTAACATATGATGTAGAGTCCTCATATGAATAGCCATACCATACTGTATCGGCGCAATCCTACTCACAACCTGTTTATCTTTCTTTTTGCTTAACCATACATTAAAGATGGCTTGATTGGAAGCCGAAACATCTGATATCATCGAATTTAAATAAATCTCTTTCTCGCACGACTTATCGCGATAAAATTCTCATTAGTCCTTTTCTTTGTTTGTATTTTTGACATTGTCGATAATTGCTTTCAATTTTTGTATTTATTCAGATTATTAAAATAATTATAATAATTTGATGTTACTGCTAAAATAAATATTGTTTATCATATTCCAGAATATAGACAACAAAATTATGAAAAAAGATTTCCTCCTAAAATCGGAATCTAATTTCACGATGCTCTCTAACTGTCACCCATCCAAAGCTGTACCTCATCTATAGTGTTGCTTGATGATTTCTGTGATTGTATGGGAACTGCTTTTTCGATGATCAAATCCTGAATGTTTATAGATGTATAACTGTAACATATCTGGTCAGGAAATATTGTCAAAATATATTAAATATTCAGTACTTGTACTTTTATCATTATTGTGAATAATCAACTATTGAAAGCTAATAATCATTTATAATATATAACTGTTGAGTCAGCTTAGTGTGCTTGTGTGAGTAATGTAAGAG
>NW_017303743.1:0-855 GCF_001594115.1 Trachymyrmex septentrionalis | reverse complement strand
AATGGATTATTGCCTCGAACGAAACCATAAAAATCAAGACGGCACGAACGTAACCTTTTCTCAGGACTGGACTCGTTACCCAACAATGATTGTCGGGGATGTCCTTTACGTGCTCGACGGACTCACTCAGGGAATTACAGGCGGTATGCTCTCAAGAACATACATAAACTGCCAACCCGGACGTAACGTTCATATATCATATGTATCTTTATTATCATATCGGCGGGATCGCTCGTGCGGTTTTTCCACCATTTGACACGGTGTCTTGGGAGACGTCGAGTGATAGACGATAACCACAATTGCGAAACGGACTTAAAATATTTCCCGCTGGAACGTTTCGCAATTCTATACATCTGTCTCGGCGAGAATCATTAACCCTTTCGTCATTAGAATGATTATTGATAGTTGATAAATAGAAACTTTCAGTTATTTCCTACTCTACATTTAGTTAACTGCTTCATTACTGCAACGAGCAAATTTCACAATAATGACACGTTTATGTACTTCTCGATATTTTTTAGGACCGTAGCATACAAGATAGCATACGACTGTCTGGATCAATGAGCACGTTACGTAAATTAATAAGGCAACTTAATGCTAGATGATTATTGGTCGGTCAGACGGTTTTATGCTACGCTGTGTTTACTTTGTACGTGCTGTAGCCCTTATTGATTGAACAAATATGTGTCACAATATATCGGGAGAGTAAAATTAAGTTCTCCTGTTATTTTGACACCTTTACGCGCGGAATGATCGATTTACATCGGGAAGGAAAGAAACGCGCTGCGTGATATAAAATTTATGCTACGGAGAGTTAATGGAGATCGACGCAACAACTTGCGGCGTCCTACTTTG
>NW_017303742.1:0-853 GCF_001594115.1 Trachymyrmex septentrionalis | reverse complement strand
TATAAGATTTCTTTTTAAATATGTTTTGATTTCTTTTCCTAAAATTTATTTTTGAAAAGAGAATAGGAGTAGACAGACTTTATTATTGTCGGCGCCGACCTTAGATAAAAGAAATTCGATATTGTTAGAGTGCATTCTTATGATATGTGTCAATTTGGTCATCTTTCGACCACGTCGCAATTGTTCTTTAAAGTATAATGTAAATAAAAAAAAATCCCCTCCATTATAGAATGTGTAAAAAAAGATATGGGAGAGAACACTTTTTAAAAGAAGAACTCCGGGCAACGTTACCGTTCAGAGAGTTTCAACAAAGTTCAGACAGCTATTGCTAATTATAAGTTCCCCGAGAAAATAAAATATCTCAAATGATAAACTATTACGTTCCAATTCAACAGGATAAGGTGTGCAAAAGACAGTAAGTTTATTTAATTTTATAAAATATTTTGTTTACATGTAATATATGTTATGTATTTTTGTAAAATCTTATTTACATGTTTTCTTTTTTTTTACAGCGCATTTTCTCATCCAGTACATCATCATCTAGTACATCTTCGAAACCTCGTTACATGCTTCGTATCTTGATGAGGAAATATGCGTTGACATCGAAAGCGTACAAATTCTTGGACATTGGGCTCGTTGTGAGATCTATATTTCATGTGCAAATTGCGATCGGTGATAATCGATGCAACCGTATGTTCATACCTCATGCTACGTCGAAGACGTTTATCGAAAGGCGTGCAGATATCGAGCGAGAATGCAGTCAACAGCCCCATCACCAATTCAAGATCTAAATGTGGAACTTGTTAAAATATGATACGAATAACGTAAAGTTAACATTAAATGGCACATGTTT
>NW_017303741.1:0-853 GCF_001594115.1 Trachymyrmex septentrionalis | reverse complement strand
AATATTTCGATATAATAAAAGTTGTAGCGTCTGTTCTAACGAGTATAATGATGCATAACATAACAAAATTATTTTACAAATTATACAAGTTATATTGATTTCAGTTTTGCGTTTATTACCTTTTCATTTTTGGCCCTGCGGTGTGACCAACTGTCGCATTATTGAGATGATAACATATTAAAACGTCAACCGTAATAAGAGAAAGTCGGAAGTTTAATATGTAACTAGTAAAATGTCAAGTATTTCTCGTGACTAAGAGATAGTAACCCTAATCAGAGGCAAAGAGTAATGCCATTCAGGGATCGAGGACGAAAATCGCGCGTTATCGCAAGGAATCTGTCGTTTCTCGTAATCTGCCAACTTATGCAATGAAATAGCAGCAGTTACCTTGGCCAATGCAAATACGTGACGTTGTATATTCGTCTCAGCTATTGCAATTGATGCGCCACAATAAACTGCTTGAATCTTTCGTTATCAGATCAGATGCATTGTATAGTTGATTTGATAAACGAAAGAAAATAAGAACATTAGAATCTCTTATTTTATCTGTTTTTACATTTTTTGATGTATAAAAATTTTTATCTTGTATGAAATTTACGAAATTGAGTTATAAGCGTGTTTTAGAATGAAGAATTAAAATTTTTAATATATGTATGCATTGTCTTAACTAATTTTGATATCTGAAAGTGAACTTTCAGAATTACAATTGATAACTTTTTTAAACAAATTCATATAGCTATTGCAAAATTCCATTTCTAATTAGTTATCTAAGTATGTATTTTTTATGTTCAATAGCTCGAATTTCTATGAAACTTAGGTACAAACTTCATCCATCTCTTGCTCATTTTTTTTT
>NW_017303740.1:0-851 GCF_001594115.1 Trachymyrmex septentrionalis | reverse complement strand
ATATATAGCACAATTTCATAAAATTCTCCATAAAAAAGATTATATTTTCCCTCACTGCATATATTGAATTACGACATCGTAAGCGAGAAATACTTTACACTACTTTATATACTACTTTATTTTAATAAACGACGTATACTTTTTGCAGAGAGTCGCTATGACGGCAATCATGGCCAGATAGTTTGGAAGCGGTCGTTGATTCCGGGAAGCGGCTGTCTTGATGAGATATTTTATAGAACAAGGACAGATCTAACAGAAGCGACCGCTCCTCATCCTTCTTCATTTCCGAAAGCGGATCCGTCTCCGTGATATCCGGCGCGCGAGTTGCCGATTGCCGGTGCCTGGCCGCCTCTTCTTCGTCGGCTTCGTCATCATCCCTGAATGTCAAGGTCGTTCGGCGACAGCGTTTCATCAATCCGATCACGCGAGGCGTCGTGGACTCCGCCGGCGTCGGCGGAATTTCGGTTTCTCGCTTCGATCTTTCGCATTCATTCGATTCGTGCCGATGATTCAGTTTCCTCGGCGAAGTCGCAGATGTGCAAAACACGGAGGGCAGGCTCGGCAGGGACAATGTCGAGATGGAGATGTGGGGGAACCTCTTGTACTTGTGTAACAAGAACTCGCTGCTTTCGACCTCGTCGCCGTCGGCATCGCCGCGAGTCTTCCCGCCATTTCCTTGCCGCAGATACGCAAAGATCTTTCGGAACTCACGCCAATTCGCTGTCAAACGTTCGCCGATTTTCTCAAGCGCGACGTCGAATTTTTTATAGTCACTCGATGTCCTCTTATTTTTGTCCGAATTATTTCGCAATCCATCGTCAGATCCATTGACGGATTTACGAACTGATACT
>NW_017303739.1:0-850 GCF_001594115.1 Trachymyrmex septentrionalis | reverse complement strand
CCATGTATTCATTACAACTTTTATCTGATTGGGACGTCGTGTGTCCGTTTTAACTTGTGTCCGATTCAGACCATCGTATGTCCATTTCAACTTGTGTCTGATTGACACTGTGTCTGATTGGGTCCATCATTTATCCGTTCAATCTGTGTGCGATGGGGACTGTGTCCGATTATTTTTATGCACATCTGGAACCTTCCCGTTTCGATATAAATTTATTCAATATCGTTTCAAAATCGCAACAACATTAACAATCAATGTAGAAAAATCAATAAAAATTTAACTTGTGGTTCATTTATTCAATATTGTTTCAACGTTGCAGTAACACTAATAATCAATGTAGAAGAATCAATATAAATGTAACATTGACACTTCAACATTTAACATTGTAACATTTCAGCAATATTTTTTGTGCTGTATGGAATAAGATTATGTAATTTTTTATATATACCATATATGCATAATAAATGGTAAATATCACGATGACATCGTAATTTTATTGACATGCTTCAACACATGCACATAACTTGAAGCGCCACTCTTGCAATATTTGGAAACTAATTTCTAGTTCTGTTTTATTTATTTACCGCATGAATGCGAGTTTTTGTTTACTCAAATCGTACTTCGCATGTCATTTTTCTTGTGAGCTTCAGAATCATAATTTTTCTCATGATATTCTTATAAATTATTCAAATACGGGAAAAAAAATACTTTTTGTTTGGATATATACTTGCATTCATTTATATATCGTATATATGAAGAAAGAACCTATATGGTATAGAAAACTGTAATTTACAATTTTTTAGATTTTCATACCGGTTTGGATTTTTCGAAAGTATTTGCGTTTTTTTTT
>NW_017303738.1:0-850 GCF_001594115.1 Trachymyrmex septentrionalis | reverse complement strand
AAAAAAAATAGAATAGTTTGTGATATGTCAGCTTTCTTCACATATAATAATCGTGACCTTCCATACAATAATTTCTTCCTTACATATTTTCCAATATTATCGATAGCAACAGAAATGTCTCGGTTCAAATTAAATAAAATATGAAATGAACAAACGCTCATATATTCTTTCGTAGCAAGTTAATCTGTAAAAAAATATTTTAAAATTCAGAAAGAGGATTGTGTTAAATAGAACTTGCATTTTTTTAAATCGCAGCTTTCAAGTAGCTTTTGATCGAACGAGAAAGTTCGGTATATGTTTCTGTATGCAAAAAGAAAACGTGCAATTTCGTAAGTCATTCTTACATATGTATACTAAAACATCACGAATGCTTTGAATCACTTATTTCTTAAATCAACATATCCTCGTTTCTTAAGTCAACATATCATCGTGACTTGTATGTCACTAACTATTTAGTGGCGCGTTCCACTTTCGTGTAAGAAAAAAAGCTTTCAGCTTCACTTGCTCCAATTTTTTTTGCTGATTGCGATTCGCTACCGGCGATCTATAGAATGACTCGTTACTTTAATCGAGATAAGAATATCATCAACGTCATATAGAGATTCGTCGGTACAGCTAAAAATATACACTTGCTATGCAGCGGCTGTTGAAACAACGTCATGTAAACGGAACGTTCGCGTGAGGTGCGTGTTCTAAGGCGAGAGATGCGATGTGCGTAATATCAGTCGCTATTAATAATAATGACTCCTCATTAAGTTTATTAATTTAAACATCTGTGCGATACCTCCCTCCGTGTCTTTGTATCCACTGACCCGCTTTTGAGATGAAACATTTACGCTCAGTTAGGACG
>NW_017303737.1:0-849 GCF_001594115.1 Trachymyrmex septentrionalis | reverse complement strand
TAAATTAGATAATACAATAAAGAATAATATTTAAAAATTTATTGCAAAATATTTTATTAGCAAAATATAATAAAATAATTAGACATAGAAATAAAAAAATAAATTAAAGATAAATTAAAGATACACTTACCTGCAAAGTTAAACACCAATTAAGTTAATTCATGCTAATTTAATCAAATCGCTATTTCAATGTAGATTAACTTTAATCTCGGTTTAATATACTCCTTTTGTAATCTTTGAAATGAGAAAAAAATAAAAAGTAAATTAAATAAAAATTAAAATTAATCGATTTAAGTAGAATGTGATAGAAATTGAAACAAACGAGTTTCCTTCGATTGCTTTCAATGCCTTGTTTTATGTCTAATGAATTATAAAGACAAAATGAGACAGAATGATGATTATATGCGCTTAAAAAGCGTGAGTCAAACAGCTGATGTCTTTAACAATTACGCATAATTATGTTAGGGTGTTCCTAAACTCATGGAAGGAAGACTACGCATTTAAAGAGCCGGAAAACAACATAACCTGTAAAATGCATATTTTGAAAAGCGAATTACGAATATTATATACAAATTCGTTAAGAATATAAAAACAGTAAATAGTTACAAGTTTGAATCATTCTGTGCTATATAATTTTGGGACAGAATTGGAAGCTACTATACAGTCGGATCATCTGGACAGAATATAACAAAAAGGAATATAGCAAAATATGATGCTTTTATTAAAAAGATAAAAGGAGGATACGATTATTAATTCATGATTCTGTATTATATACATAACATCTTCAGATTTAAAAAATGGAAAATATTACTGTTAATTGGTATCTGCATTCTTGCTTTAAGAATCAAC
>NW_017303736.1:0-849 GCF_001594115.1 Trachymyrmex septentrionalis | reverse complement strand
AAGTAAATTTATGTAAATTTCTAATTTGATTTAATTATAAATTCTACTAAATTTTTCTCTCTGAAAGTAATATCGATTACGTACGAAGTATTTTTTAAAAGTTCACATTTTCGAGACTTGCATTTTGAAGAATGTACGTAATTATACTTATGTATATATTTAATTGTCACCTGATAGTTGTAGTTGACGATGAAATGTCTTCAGTTCGACATATAGAATTTCGAAGAAGTCGCGGTGGTAGATGATAAATAGTATATAATTTGTGCTTTCTGTTAAAAATAAAAGTTATACGTACGAATATGAATAAATTATAACGTGAAAGAACTTTCTTGTAAAATATTATCTCCCTTAATTGGCGTACTTACTTAATATTATACATGCCGCCAATTTCTCCATACTTTCGTCTCATTATTTCAGCCTCGACGGCAGCCGTAGTTGTTCGCATTGCCGTCGCGATCTCGTTCATTATCTACAATAATCAGCGATGTAATCCCCTTGCACGAGTATTTCGTATGGCGTTACTAATTGGCGTATATTTTAAAGTCGACCAAAAAACCGCAGAATAAATGTGGCAGTAAAATTGAAAATTCAGTGCATAATAACGCAGAGCATGCATCCAGCATGAAAATGAGAGGGTTTATTAAAATTGAAAATTTTACCGCGAATAATAAAAGCATGGGTTTGTTAAAACTGAAAAATCTACCGTGAACAAATAGGAGTATTTTCAGGGAAACAAATTAAAATGATTTGAAATGCGGTTAAAAAATATATATTATTAAAATATATCAAAGTTCGACAAAATGGTTCTTTGGGAATAAAGTAAAAAATATCAAATGCAGAATTTAAAAA
>NW_017303735.1:0-849 GCF_001594115.1 Trachymyrmex septentrionalis | reverse complement strand
TTTTTTTTTGTATAGATGTACTTGAGTAGACTAGAATAAATTTTCGATTTCTTTTCATGTATTCCATTAAAATCCAAATATCATTGTATTTCGCCGATAAGTACCAATCGTGACGAACATGTTGAACGAGCATTCTAAACTGCAGTCATATTAGTTTTTCTTAGAAAAAAACATTTTGCACTGCAGCATACTTACTTTTTCAGTCTGCCAATAGAGACTAATTGTTTTGAAGAGACATAAACAACAAAAGTTAATAGAACTTGGTAAAAGTCGTTTAAATTTCTCATACGTTTGAACAAGAATGCAATCTAATAATAAATTATATTGTCTAATATGGGATATATAACTTTTTATGTAACATGATAAAGTGATTCGAATAGCGCAAACATCACTGACAATTTTAAAAAATTTGTATATTGTATTAAATTTCAATAGTTATTTTCTTACAATTTTTTTCTAATTCGTGTACAAGAATTTATACCTGCGGCAGATAATAGAATCAATATACCAAACATTGTACAATAAAAAAGTTTTTGAAATGACAACAGCTTGTTAATTCGAAAATATCGGGTATCAAAGACGTTCATTAGTTGATTTATTTTCAAGCGGAATTCTTGAAAAACTGAAGGTATGGTTTCCGTCAACCCTCCGCATGGTGTTTATTTGATATTCTCTTGGGGTGTCGAAGCTTTCGCAAAGAGAAATATACATATAATATGTTGAATTAAATAGGTAAGTAATAAAGGAGAAACGCGCCTCCCGCAAGCGAGCGGTACGCAGAGTCCTATAATTTTAATTTCGCATGCCATTGACATTGTGTAAAGCATTGCGTAAAGCAACACAGATGAT
>NW_017303734.1:0-847 GCF_001594115.1 Trachymyrmex septentrionalis | reverse complement strand
AAGAGAGTGGCAAATTGCATCACGTAACTCCTCTGATTGGACATGGGCATCAAAGCTTTATAAGCATGGAAGAGATTGGAGAAAACTGGTCATGTGACTCCCGTCCTGATTGGACGTGGTCATTCACGTGAAGCAATTTGCCATTCTCTCCCTGTGATCTCTATCCATCTCCCACCTCCCCGTTTACGAGATGGAAAGCATAGATTACGGTCCGTACTTGAAGCTATAAATGCTTCGAAGCATTTTTTTATTGATCAGTTAGTAAAATTCTTTCTTCCAATCAAAAGTTTCGAAGCATTTTAAACGCCAAATGACGTTTACATGGCTCGATTTACACCGAAATGATAATACATCGATGTAATGTTATGAAACTGTACAATCACAATTATTCTATTCTTCAAAGAATAGCTATAATTGGCTAGTTTCATAACTTCGACGTAAATCGAGCCATATAAACGTCATAAATGGTAAATATATACTCTGTATCCAAAAATTACGTTTCATTTATTAATTATTTTCTTTAACAATGTTATAATGAACGGGATGATTAAAATCTGTTGAAAATCATTCAGAGTCATGACTTTAACATATGTCAAGGTCATTTGGGGAGGTATCTCCTATTCAATATTATCAAAAATTATTGTTAATGTCTCTTTTGTTGAAAAAAAATTGATTTTATTGGCCAAAAAATCTATTATTAAAAATATTTAATGTTTTTAAAGATATTTTTCAGATAAAAAGTCTCATTAAATAGTAACAACTTTTTTATTAAATTATTGTACATACTTTTTAGATTCTAGATAAAGTCGGAGAAGTATAACACAATTATACTTTATTTTTTAAAAAC
>NW_017303733.1:0-846 GCF_001594115.1 Trachymyrmex septentrionalis | reverse complement strand
TGGATAAACGGTGTTGTTAAAATTTCTTATTGAACGATACAATATTCCTAATAATAATGATAAACTTGGGAGGCGGTCCTTTATTGAAGATGTGCCAGCAACACCCAGATGTGGTCCATTGTATCTTACAAGTTATTCCTAATACGTAAATAAATAAATTTTACGAGAAATTTTTAGGCCACTTTTAATTAATAAAATACAAGATTTTCATACATTTTACATTTTCAATGACGAAATATTCGAACACTTAAAAAAATCCAAACTGATACGTAACAGACTGAATTTTTAAAAGCCTCCACTTGTCTTAACTTTTAATATGGCAGTTTAAACCTCTTAGTGACCACTGGAAGGCACAGCTTATTGTTAGTCTCAATGACCTCGCTCACTTGCACGATAGCATTAAAGTGGCGCTTACATTGAGATTTTAAGACGTAAAGTTTAATTAAGCCTCAAGCCGTGAGAAATTAACCAATCATAATTGATTATTCTCCTAACATTCGACCGTAATTGGTCAATTTCTTACGGCTTGCGGCTCAAAAGCTTAAGTTATACGCCTTAAAATCTCATTGCAGACATCGCTTAAGAGAGTTAAGTTTCACGCACGTGAAATCATTAAAGAGGATACTCGGTGTACGGTAGTCGCAAGGCTTGTCAGGACGCGCACGTTAGTCATGAATTCTTCCTGAATTATAGCACCACTTTGTCCACTCTGGGAACTGTCTGTCTCCCGTAATAACCGTCGGTTATACTTAAATACGACGCGAGAGCGAAAAGATAGACCCGCCGATTCTCGCCTGGCGATACGTCCCGCTCGCAGTCGCATCACAGTCGCGCTCTCTCTCTCTC
>NW_017303732.1:0-845 GCF_001594115.1 Trachymyrmex septentrionalis | reverse complement strand
TACTTTTCCGGAGTACCATCCGATTAAACTTGCGAATCCGTACAGTGAACTGAAGCCACGTTTTCTCCAGGAGCCGTCCCCTGACACTGTCAAACCCTCAAGCTGTACTTTTTCTGTACAAATCTGTTTTTCCTCCTCAGCAGCTTTTTGTAGACATTTAGATTTGACAGCGTCCGTAGCAGTTACAATGCTCTTTACAATTGCATCGTACGATTTTTGAAACACTGGTTTCGGGAAACACATAAACGCACAAAATTTAGTTATTCCTTGCCTTCCAATACCAATTATTCTCATAGCAAAAGTAACACGTCTATTAATATCGTAAGCATGACCATTAATTAATGGACTGCTGTCAATTGAAGTACTTCCGCACTTTTGACACAACACAACGAGCTTGAATCCAAGACCACGCACGCATGATTCCGAAAAAGTAACACTGCCTCCGCACTGACACTTTAAAATTTGTGACAGCATCCCAAAAACAGTAACAAAGTTCAATATCCTGTATCCGAACGTTGCGTCAATTTCGAATTCATATTCATGGGTTGTTTTTAATTTTTTTGCAAGTCTGGAAACTCCCTCGGTGTCGCTCTCGAAGCTGTGGCGGTTGGGCGGTTTTCTGTTAGAAATTCTGCTCCGACTGGCCCGAGATGGTGTTGTTCTATTTCCTTTCTTTGTGTTATATACTTTTTCACTCATTTTGTTAAATAAAGCACTGAAAAACAACGCACAAACTAAATAAAATGAGCGCGTACGTCGGACTAGCAAGCGATGCTCGTTGCGACGTGTTTACTCCAGTTCTAACGGTTTTTCTGGCGTCCTACGACATCTCCGAGATTTATTAC
>NW_017303731.1:0-845 GCF_001594115.1 Trachymyrmex septentrionalis | reverse complement strand
ATATTAAAGTAATATATTAAAGTAATATATTAAAGTAATATATTAAAATAAGATGTTAGAGTAGTGTTATATAATAATATATTAAAATATTAATATTAGAATAAGATATTAGGGTATTTGAAAATTTAAAAATATAATATTATTTTGGAATATGAAATTTATATAATAAATTGAGACATTAGATTATAATATTGATTTGTGATAATTTATTAAAAAGGTATATCATCATTAGATATTATATTATATTATATTATGTTATATTACATTATTTATTGTATTATAATATAATAATAAAATAAAATAATAAAAAATTATATAACATTATAATTTATTTTTATAATATTATTATAAAATGATATATTATTATATTATATTATAATAAAATATTATAAAATTATATATATTATTGTATTATTATATTAAATGTAAAATTAAATATAATATTAAATTATAATATTACATTAAAATATAATTATTTTAATGTTATATTATTAAGGAACTTTAAAATATAATATATGAAAATTATATTATAGTATTGTATTATAATTTTATATATTATTACTATATATAAAATTAGTAATTTTAATGAATAAAATATAAGTTTAATTTTAAACATATTTTGTAATAAATTAAAATATAAATAAACAATAAAATTAAAAAATACCTTTAAATTTTATTTATTAAATATATTAATTAAATTTATGTATAATAAAATTAATGATAAAAATATAAATTATAAATTTATATTAATAAATAATTTTAATAAAAAATAAATAAGTTTAAATAAATTTTTATTTATAAAAAAAATTATGATGAATAGATATTAGAGAAGGGTATTATTATAG
>NW_017303730.1:0-842 GCF_001594115.1 Trachymyrmex septentrionalis | reverse complement strand
TCACCGAGTCGGTAATCGCCGAGATGCAGGACTGGGTATCGCGGCCGCTGGACTCGGTGTATGTGGCCGTGTTCATCGACGCCATCCACGTGAAGGTCAGGGACGGCCAAGTCGCGAACCGGCCGGTCTACGCCGCGATCGGGGTCACCATCGACGGCTGTAAGGATGTCCTGGGCCTGTGGGCCGGCACCGGTGGTGAGGGCGCGAAGTTCTGGCAGTCGGTGCTGACCGACCTGCGGAACCGCGGCGTGCGGGACGTGTTCTTCCTGGTCTGTGACGGGCTGAAAGGACTACCCGAGGTCGTGGAGAACGTGTGGCCCCAGGCGATCGTGCAGACCTGTGTCGTGCACCTGATCCGCAACTCGCTGCGCTTGACTTCACGGCGTGACACCGACGCCGTCAAACGCGCCATCCGAGCTATTTACACCGCGTCCACCGCCGATGCCGCTGCAGCCGCGCTGGATGATCTCGATGACGAGTGGGGGCGAGCCTATCCGGCGATGATACGTTTGTGGCGTAACGCCTGGACCGAGTTCGTGCCGTTCCTCGACTACGACATCGAGGTCCGGAGGGTGATCTGTACGACGAACGCGATCGAATCGTTGAACGCCCGCTACCGGCGAGCGGTCCGAGCGCGAGGGCATTTCCCCAGCGAGCAGGCCGCGATGAAATGTCTGTACCTTGTCACCCGCAGCCTCGACCCGACCGGACGAGGCCACACCCGATGGATGATGCGCTGGAAGCCAGTCCTCAACGCCTTCGCCATCACTTTCGGTGACCGCTGGCCGGGCGCCGAGCACTACTGACAACATCGCCGGAACCACCGTTCTCGTTACAGACCC
>NW_017303729.1:0-841 GCF_001594115.1 Trachymyrmex septentrionalis | reverse complement strand
AAAATTATTTTCAGATTTGTATTTAGTTAAATTTTTAGATATTTCAGTAAAATTGTCCTTTTCGTGTGTAAGTATTATAATATGAAGTCGAGTATAATTTAGCAAAGCATTTCTTACCCTTAAATATATCTTATTTTTTATAAAAAAATTGAAGCTCTTAGTGCTTACATAACATAATTATTTGTCCTTTTATTTCTTATATAATATACATTTTTATATTAACAAGTTAAAACAAATTTTTTTATGTTACGTGGGTAGAAAATAAATTTATCTCAAGATAAAATTCCATTATTTAAAATAATTAATTTAAAGTTCAATGCAGCATTTCTTTTCCAATTACCATCGAGGATGTAATTTTCGATTTTAGCATGTCGTATACCATATTGTACATTTGCGCACATTATATTAAATTTGCCAGTTTTGTGCCCGACACTATTTCGGGACGCAACTGTCGTATCTCCCAGTTATCCCAGCGTAACATGTAAATGTAATGTATTTAATTTAAAGTTGCGTCACACCGCCCAGCACCGACTGTGCACCGACCAACGGTAGGAAGAGCGCGTTTAGAATTCTCTAATCAAATAATATCGCGGAAGTTGCAGTAGCCGAATAGAAATTCGAAAATGTAAAATGTAGTTGTTATTACGTTCATCATTATTATTATGTTCCTAGTTTGTTCGACAATCCTTCGTCGTGGTCAGCATTTCCCCAAATATCTCGAGCTGCAATGAACGTAAGTTGTATTTTGCGTTTTCCGAACTTGAAGTACCGTCGGTTTTACGTTGTTACGTTTTTTATTTTTACAGAGAGAGAGAGAGAGAGAGAGAGAGAGAGAGAGAGA
>NW_017303728.1:0-840 GCF_001594115.1 Trachymyrmex septentrionalis | reverse complement strand
AAAAAAAACAAATGATGCATTATGCGCTTCATGCATAACTCGGAACGTACCTTAATACTTTAATTAGATTGATACTGTAGATTGATACCGAATTTTAATGTGCGGCAGGGAATTTTTTAATCCGAAAAATAATATATAATTCAAGGTGTCCTATTTTTAATGATTACGTCAAATACGTCTTGAATAATATAGAAAAAATGTTTTAAACAAAAGTTTTATGACTTCAAGGGAAACATAAAGAGATATCATTGGTTTCATCTTAGATGATGTTGTTAAGGTCAAAGCAAGGTTACTTTGATTATTTTAAATGAAACTTCTGCATTTTTTATTCATATTCCCGTAGTTTATCTCAAAAGCTTTTTAAAATACTACATAAAATTTTTATTTTTCATATAAAAATGAAAATAAAAGGAATAACCTCCAATGGCACCTCTTTATGTCCCCGTTGAACTTATAAAACTTACGAGTATGTCCAAAGCATTTTTCCCAAAAATGCACTATTCAAGAGATACTTGAGGTAATTATTTATTATTAAATAATAATATAGCCTATATATGGTATATCGAATTACTATTGTATCTTCAATATCAGTATTACATATAGAATTGCCAGGTTTAATAGTAAGCAAGAAACGTTTTGAAACATTTCAGTAACGTTGCAGTAACGTTACAATGTTACAACGTCATTGAAATGTTTCAAAACGTTTATTGTTTACTGGATAATTTCGATATTCAATCTTCGCTTACAATGATGAATAAGATACTGTTAAATTTTATCTAGATACAGATGCAGTTACATGTACGAAAGTTTATTTAAATACAGATATAGATACACATATTA
>NW_017303727.1:0-840 GCF_001594115.1 Trachymyrmex septentrionalis | reverse complement strand
AAAAAAAAAAAAATTTATTTTTCCTAATGAATTACTTGAATATTTCTTTATTTAGCAAAAATATCATTGTGTTTAAAATTAAATATAAAGCATTTTTAAAAAAGAAAATATTTATTTAAAAATAAAAAATTGTTTATTACAATGAAAAGAATGTATTTTTTAAACAAATAATTAAGAAACAAAGAAATTATATTACTTTAAATAATTCAATATATTTAAGCTAAGGAAACAAATGTAGTTGATATTATTAATTTAAAACAAAAAAATACGTTTTAAAATTATGTGCCTTTATTTCATTGACCGTAAAAAAACATATTTTTTAATTTCAAAATAAAGCTGTTAACTACATTAGTCATATAAAAAAACCAATAGTTTACAATATATAGTTTACAACATATTTTATATCTTATTCTGGCACATATTGACATAAAATGTTAAATAACTTGTAAACTATTGGTATTTCTACTTTAATCCTTTTACATGAAAACTAATTAAAGGAATCATATTATGTAAAAAGGGTCATATAATTACAGCTAAGAAAATAAAAGCAACCTTTGTATACGGTGCCTCCACTTACAATTAGAAAAAAACGTGACCAAAATACGTTTCTCTCGAAATCATTCCGCTTTTATCTGTAACATTTTTCTGTATCATAAAAAAAAAGTGAAATATTCAAATTAAATGGATTACTGTGTATACAGAAGTGCATACAGAAGATGCTAAAACAATATAATTACTTAATAATAACTTGATAACTAAAATAGATGTTAAGAATCAGCACGCATTAAAAAATTATTTACTTCAGTTATTGTAAATATCATGCATATATATATATATATA
>NW_017303726.1:0-839 GCF_001594115.1 Trachymyrmex septentrionalis | reverse complement strand
CACACACACACACACACACACACACACACACACACACATTCATGCATGAAACATTTTTTACTGAATAACTATATAATCATACAGCTTTGTAGATAGTTGACAACATTTTATAAGTCTGATATTTGTATATTAATATGTTATTTGCTAAAAAATAAAACTTGAATCTTGTATGTTGCTTTTGACAAATTTCTACATTTTGAGAATGTAACAAATATGTTCTTATATTCAGTTACTGAATTGTTAATTTCTTTAACCTATCTTAAGATTCCGAAGAGTTCGCGATGATGCTTAATACATATTGTTTTATTTTTAAATAAATTGCGACATCTAAATGTAAATAGTAATGTGTACTTGTATTATATTTCTTTATAATAATTCTTTTTAAAATATGTCGATTGTCTGATTATGTGGCAAATTTATTATCCGGCATTTCTATTTTTTTAATATTCTGTAGATTTAAATATGAAATTTAAATATCTGAGATGCCGAAGATCAGTTTTAAAAAATTGGAGCCTCCGGCAGAAAAACGGAAAATTAAACTGGCAACCGTGAATGCGATTAAAAATATTTTTACATCACCTCGTATTTTCCATCGTCCTGATAGAGCGAGATAGAGAAAAAACGAAAAAGGATAGAAGCTCGGATAACCAATGAGGCTCCAGATCAAGCTCAGTCCGTCGAGCGCGACATAACGAGTCTGTCCTTCTTACTCCTTACTCTGTGTTCGCTTGTTTCTTCTGATCAAAAATTTTCTCGGCCACTCGGCGCGTATCAATAAGGAGCAAGGGGACATTGTACGTAGGCTGCTGGAAAAGTTTCTGCAATCTAGTACTTCCAGT
>NW_017303725.1:0-839 GCF_001594115.1 Trachymyrmex septentrionalis | reverse complement strand
GAGTGGATTCACCTCAAAATAAATCGGAATCGATCATTCTACCTTACGGAAAAACGGACAAAAATCGGCGCAAGCCCGAGCTTAATGATCAAGATAGACGTGGATGAAGACCACGATTAAAGCGCCTTCGTAAAGCCTGAATAACGCACGATCGTTAGATTTAATGGATATGGATACAAAGTATCGTGAACGTAACGGAACGGCGACGCGCACCGTCCGAGTAAAATCCCGTCGGAGCAGCTTTACGATGAGCGTGCTTTCATGAAAGCGTATAAAGCTCGTCCGTCCTATTTTCTTCGCGAAATCTACGAGGAAAGATCGTTTCGTGAGCTTAAGGATCGCACGAGAAGCTCGACCTTGAGCCCGTCGAAACAAGGCAACACGCCACGGCACGGCACGGCACACCATTGTGTTCCACCAAGATCACTTTTCCTTACATCGCGAAAGAGAAGTGTACATCTCCGCTCTCACGAACTGAAACTCGAGCGAAAAGGAGGACTGCAGTACTTACGATATATAGCTGTTGCAATGCGCGAAGGTATACTTGCCAAAAAGGGCGCAGAGGTCCCGGGAGGGCCGAAATGATTGCGAGGGGCAATCGAGCACGTCGGTGGGAACGCCAGTCTTTCCTTCCAGGAAAGTAATTTCAAGTTGGCGGGTAGGTGGTCACGCGATTGCGTCTTACACGTGGAAGAGCCTCGGACGGCGGAGCAAGCTCAAAGCGAACCGATCCTCCGCAACGGACTTAAAGACTACCTGTCCGAAAGCTGGTGTTGTCGAGAGTCTGGCTCATCCAAGAGAGAAAAAGAGACAGAGAGAGAGAGAGAGAGAGAGAGAGA
>NW_017303724.1:0-838 GCF_001594115.1 Trachymyrmex septentrionalis | reverse complement strand
CACACACACACACACACACACACACATATATATATATATATATACTTATATTTATTTGTTTATTTATTTGTTGCATATGTTTGTGATAATTTTCACAATTCCTTTGAACATCGTTTAATGCCGTCACTTAAATGTCGGATATTAGAAAACATGATTTTACTTGGACTAGCAGAAAATAATTCATTCCCACAACCCGCACACACATTATTGGCCCAAATTATTCGTACGTATAGAGGATGATTGAAAAGCCGGAGAAAATTCACAAGGGTAGGAGCGTCCCTGACGCTAATCTCGAGTTAGATGGCAACATTTTCTTGTAGACGCCGAATATACGAAGCGGCTCGCTACCTTGCTGTTACAGTGTGCTTCGAGTAAGTATACAATACCTGCGCGGTACGTACTGGCATCCTACAGCGACGTTCAAGAAAAATTATCAATCTAAAACTTATCGTCATAAAAATGGAGACTATTAGAAACTGTACGGCGTATATATACTTATAATAGAACAATTCATACATATTATCTGTAGTAGTTTAAAAGTTATTTTCTGGTTATTTTCTGTTCCTATTGTACGTCCTATTGTACATAGGTACGGCTTTCCATTTGTGCAAGCCTTATTCAAGACAAGTTCTGTGACAATTATATATTTCAAGGTATATAAGTATTTCTTTCATCGATTAAATAATGCATTGTTAAATAAATACAGTACTGCTGGTTTGTGTGTACATATTAGAGCGCAACAATGTGACCGTCAACGGACATCCCTCTATGACTTAGCCTGTATAAATATATATATTGTATAATGTACATATGTATTTGCGTATATACACTTGCGCAC
>NW_017303723.1:0-837 GCF_001594115.1 Trachymyrmex septentrionalis | reverse complement strand
CGATTTTCTTTTCTTCAAGAACAAGCGATGAAATTCATCAACGTTATCGTTATCTTTATGGATTATTTATTTCATAGATCTTCCCTATCGAATCTATCGATTCGCTTAATTATGAAGTATGAGGCGCGATATCGAAAATAGACTTTGCGGCGCTATCGAACTCCTGCTGTCCATTTAGCGGATAGAGAGGAGCCAGCTCGGGACTTCGGGGGAAAGGAAATGAAAGACATAGCTCATCGTGGGGTCTCGATTCGAGTGCAGCTGGTTTGCGGGAGTGGAGTATCCCGAAACGTCATCCCGCGTTATACGGGACGAGGGTGAGAATTTATGCGGTGTCATTCTCTCGTCTCGGGGGCGCGCGCCCCGGAACATCGATCTTCGAGAACAACGGCTACCCTTTCTCTTATCGAAGATGCAAAATCGTTCGGGGCAACCGGCATACAGCTCTACACGTGTAATGCTGGAGCGCGGGATCGCGAATTTACGACCGCGCTTTTACGACCTGAGATTCATGGCCGTCGAGTGCATCGCATTCGCGATAGATAATGTTTGGTGCAATTCGTGAGATTTTCCTAACACTAATTCGTGATGGGACGACTTATAAATATAATTAAGAATCCAACGATTTGAGGGGTTTATCTAAAAAAAAAAGTTTAAGTAGAATATAATACGTTGTGTGATTGTATAAATTTATTCTTTGTCAATTTGTCGTAGCTTTACTTTAAAAGTGTGATGTGTCTTAGATTATATAATATACCTTCACGTATTTTCCATGTCATAAAGATACAATATTAACTTTATTCTTCCAAATTATTTATTATACACGTTTTTTTTTTT
>NW_017303722.1:0-837 GCF_001594115.1 Trachymyrmex septentrionalis | reverse complement strand
CTAGGATTATGATTTACTATAATATTGAAGAATAAACATTGCCTTGTTAATTTGAAACATTATACTAATTCTTCTAATGATTTAGGAAAAAAATATATTACTACATGTTTTCTCCAATTTATTTATAATGATGAGTAAAATTCGGATTAATGTTCCGAGGTCATGTTAATCATTGCTAGTCCTCACAACACCTTTCCCCCGCCGTAGAGCCGTTGCTTTGTCGCCTACCATAGCTTTGGGCAGTGGTAAGAATCGTGAAGAATGCGCTACGGTCGGCTAGAATCGCTACACGTCGGTCGCACATAATCCGGGCTCCAATTATAAAAGTCTTATTTACCTTACCTGCCTATCGCATCTGCTTTACAATTTTAGTATATCACAAGAACATTATACATTACATGGTAGCCTATCGAAAACGAGACAGAATGAATAATTCTTACAGAAATCTTTTGACGTATAATTTTTATCATCAACTTCAACTTCCTAAGCGGGGATGCCAATCTCTAAAAAATTTCAAACGAGAAATGGGATCAAATACTACATCATTGGAAAGGTCTTTCAATTCCCTACATTCCTATGATTAATTTTTTAAATTCAATCAATTTGTTTAGAAAATACAGAGTGTTAAATTTAAAACAAACAAAGCTTTATATCTTTAAATTTTTTTTTATTATCTATTGAATCGATCCATTAATAAGTTGCAAGGAATGGGTTGGCATTTTCGGCAATCATCTCATTGGACTCTTTTTTCTACCTCATAATTTGAATGGGAATGTATATTTGGAATTGCTATAAGACATCAATAATCCAATGTTAACCAATATCGAGAATGATGAG
>NW_017303721.1:0-836 GCF_001594115.1 Trachymyrmex septentrionalis | reverse complement strand
CGGGAAATATTTCTTGAGCAAAGCAAATGTGAGCATACGTCCAGAGAAAAATTTTTGTTCGTTTTGAGGTCCTGAATTCATATTTTAAGTTTGTTGATTTAATCTGGGGAACATCCTGGGATGCGTTTCAAAGTTAACTTTGATCAACCGATGGTTATGAGATTGGAGGGGATATAGATTAACTAAACTAATAGTCATTTTGGAACGAGTTTAGTACACTCATTGGTATGCATCAGTATGCATTATGGCAACAAAAATAAATAAATGTGTAATTATATAATCAAAATTTGTGCTGCAAGTACATTAAATTTATCAAATATTATCATAAACATTGAAAGTGATAGCAACAGTGAAGATGACAAAAAATTGATACAGAAACTTACTTTTTACAAGAACCTTTTACAAGAATCTTTTACAAGGACGACATTTAACATATAATTTGCTATATATTTCGTACCCTTGCAAGCTTTTTCGTTAGCCAAAGTTCGTGTTGGTTCGTGTTAGCAACTCATATTTTGGATTTTTCCCGCGTTTTCATGAAGGTTACCTTTCCTATTTCTCAATTTTGCAAGGTACGAAAGCCACCTTCATGGTTGCTAATTGCGCGTTTTGGAATGATTACCATTGGTTAATCATCGGTTACAGTAGTAGTTTCGGAACGGATTATGGTAACTAAGGTCACATATTATCCTGCGATATGGGGAAATGTGATTTTTGAAGAAGGTTAGAAAATTTATTTTTATACAAGAAATTTCGGTTATTAATATTTTTCTATTAATAATAAAAACTTTAAAATAATTTTATTTATTTTATTTTATTTAAAATAATTATTTGTA
>NW_017303720.1:0-836 GCF_001594115.1 Trachymyrmex septentrionalis | reverse complement strand
ATTTATAGACATTAATAAAAATTGATTAAAAAATTTAAATATACAGAGATATGTTTAATATACTCTATCATTTCTCAATAAAATTCAGTAATCGAGTAATGAATACCACTATTTAAATAGAAAATAAGATTAAATAATTTTACAAAATCTAATTAACAAGCAATTTCTTAACATTAATGGAAACACTTAATGTTTTTTAAAGTGGAATGTTTTCAAATATCATATTTGCATGTATATGTACAAAGGTAAACATTTTACTCAGGAATTATACATTAATTTACTCGGAGTATATTGGATAGTAATTTAAATATTATTTTAATTATTATAATCGTTCCTGGATAAATCGAATAACATAATTATGATTTTCAATGTACCAAAGATTAAAACGGACTAATAATTTAATTGAATGATACACCGTCAAACATTGAATCTCAAATATGTAAAACATTTTAATTAAAATAAAATTTTATTTAAATATATAAAACATTTTAACTTACCTCGTGAACAAAGTAAAAGGTATACACTTCCAACAATGGGATAACATAGTGGTCCTGGTATTAGATTAATGAGTCGTCCGGTTTTTCCATAATGCACATAATAGTTACATAACATAAGGGTACAGATTGATAGCAATACAATAATAAGCATTATTGATCAACTAATCAAATTGGTTAATATTATAAGATTATTTTTTGTAATTCAATGTTTCTCAAAAAATAATGCAACACTTGGACCGAAATGAAAATAAACGTCCGCTCTGAATCGTTTCATGAGACTTAATTAGCGATTAATCGTCTGTCCTATTTATTTTGTCTCTTTATATATGATGGAAAGTG
>NW_017303719.1:0-835 GCF_001594115.1 Trachymyrmex septentrionalis | reverse complement strand
CTCTCTCTCTCTCTCTCTCTCTCTCTCTCTCTCTCAAGAGGAGGCTCTCGGCCAAGAGGATGGAATCTGGTCGAACGTGTGTCACGGCCGACACGGCGCGGCGCGCATCGCAACATTCGCGACCGGTGCCACGAGAAGTAGAAGGAGGCGTCGTCGCCGTCGCGAGAAAATCATTTCGAATTACGTAGCGGCGACGCGATTCTATCTGCAACGTATGGTCGGCGTAAAGGATCGTTCGCCGTTTGTGCAATGTCGCCTTGCGTATTATACGGAGGCCTCCCGGCGTAGATTGGACCGCGATCGCGCGGCAAGATTGGGATAATGAAGTTGCGCTTACTTGAAAACACTACCGGAATAGAACCGCGGAAGAAATGCACGTACAGTTCGAGTTACGTCGCTGTTAGATTTTACACCGTCTCGCTCCTCGACACGTACGACTGTGTTTGACAGCAAAAGACACAACTCCGCGCGAGTGACACTTATCGCGATGGTTCATCGTCGTACCTCAACGCGCGAAATTACCGTGGAGATGCGCTTCGAAGTGTCGTGGATGTTCTGAGAAAGAGTAATAAGCGCGACTTATATTCATATGTTGCCTTTAATCAAAAATATACGAGAAAGAGATTCTAGGTCTTCTTGTACGTTAAGATAACGTACAAGAAGACCTAGAATCTCTCTCGGATATTTTTTATTTTATTAAAAATTAGAAATTGTTATTTTATAACGGTCAAAGTCAGATCTTTAATGCTTAAATAATTCAATGTGAATTACATATGTAGAGTGTCTGTTAAAAATGGCCGAATATTGGTCTTCTATAATTTTTTTCTCAAATACT